>NC_064629.1:458329197-458629197 GCF_023864275.1 Schistocerca cancellata
TTTATTAGCGATCTTTTGCTTAATTATAATCCATCGATTTCACTGAACAATAGGATGCAGCGAATTGAAAAAGAAACTACGCCATACATGTGAGGAATATCGATTTATGTTGATTAATCGGGTTTCTGCCGGTTATTCGCGTCTTTTCTGCACGATATTTCAACTACGTAACTCGCAGTCTTCTTCAGGTGCTGTCTGATACTGATTCCAGTATGGTTTTTATGCCTACGTTGTGCTAGGCGTTCCCTCTGCAGTCTGCGCCGCGTCTGGTGCTCTGTCCCTGGTGTGTGCCGACCAATAGCAACGGCTGTAGCATTTTACTCCAGCCGCGGCTGTTCCGAACGCTGAGCACGTACTTTGTGGTTATTATCCGTTGTCAATATAGCTGAATTAAAGTCTGAATAGCGTCCAAGCTGTGCTAGACGTTTTATCTTCCGACTGTCGTCATTTGAGTCCTTCTGTGAATTAGGACGTTCTGTTACCGTGCTGTGTCGTGTTAGGCATTCCGTCCGAAGTTCTTGCCCCCCATGAGCAGCTGCAGCGCCATTCTCTGGCCGATTGTGTTCAAATCGTAGCTCGAGACTCGGAAGAGTGTCCTCAGATACTTTGTTGTCTGAGATGCCAATTTACGTACGTCCTTAGTTACATGTACTGGGCTGTCATCTCTAATTCAAACCTTATACTTATGTCCCTTGGGGTCTGGATGGTGTCTACGTTGCGTCTTCAGAAGGTCGAGTGATGGGTTCCAGGCCGAGCTCAGCTGGAAACCGGTGTCCTGGTTAATGAGATTCTCCGCAACCTTATTCTCAATAGATTCTTAGATGACGCTGTTCCAGTATCTCAACTGACAACGCCTCATAAAGGAAAGCTTAAAGAATTATAATATTGATTTAGTTAATTTGCATAAATTTTTCATATCAACGTGCTGTTAGCTTTACAATACTTAATGGGAGGGTGCGCGTGAGTGTGTAACATGGAACAGAACAGCAGGTTAAGTGCTGAAGAATAAGTTAATTTGCATAATTTTTATGTAAAACGCAGTTCAATAGTTTAAGGGGGTGGCTGACAAAGAAGAATGCGCCAGAAATGGAGTTCAAGAGCATGTGAAATGCGAAAAGTGTACCAGTAAATGGTGGGAGGACATAACTAATTACTTAATTTGGTATCAAAGACGGTACAATAATTTAAGGATATGGGGGTGACAACGAAAACCACTTAACATAACAAAAAGTTAAATGCCAACAAAGGGTCGAACATTAGGTTAAGACACCCAGAGTACAGTGCTGAACATTGGGTTATGCAACATGTTTGCCTCATGTAATTACCTCTTACAACACCTTCATGTTTCCAAACAGCAGAGCATGGTGAGCAAGAGATTTCCAACCTCCACAAACTGAATTTTTATTGTTATGAGATCTTTCCTCTCCACCAAAGAGCCACCGATTTCCATGTATTCATACACTGCCTTGAATCCCCTAAAACAATATTCTATACACAGCAATCGATCTCCCTTCAAATGACCGATCACCTGAGTCTTTTTCCCACCAATTTCTGGAAGGGAGGATGGGAAGGGAGGGGGTTTACCTGAGAGGTAGAGGTTAATTAATTGATCAGTTTAATTAAGTGGTCAGTCAAATTGATAAATAGTGAGAGGGGCTATCCAATAACACTGACTTAAATGTGTACCTGTAGCAGTAAGAAGGGAGGGGGTTTGGAGGAGGGGGAGAGGTGGGGGAACAATAGGTTACAATAGGTTAAGTGCCTGTCAATCAAAAGAAAGGATCCTTTTAGCAGAACAATAGGTTAAGGACCTATCAATCAAAGGAGAACAATAGGTTTGCCCCTGAGTGCATACCTGCGCCTGATGTAGGCAACTCACACCGACAAAATGTGCCACAACAAACTTTTCCCTGCTACTGTAGGGCCCCTACTCATAATTTCAAATGTTTGAGTTACAGTTGGTGAGTCTGGATATTATTTATAACTGTCTTTTAGATCAAAATCATAGTTGCAGAAATGGAATAAAAAATAAGAAAAATTAAGTCTCTGGGCTATGCTTCAGATATTTCACATGCCAGTGAAAGCGGTAGCAACAGCTTCGCCACGTCTTCGAAAGGAGAGATTGCCAAGTGTTAACCAGGTCAGTATATCAGCTGATACAACGTCTTCTTCCTGTCAGTAGTCTAATAGAGATTTAACAGTGTTATAGAATACGCTCGGCAACTATGTGATGGTCGATTTACTTCCTGATGTGATTCAGGATTGTCCTGCTAAATTTGCCTGACATTTCGTTGCCAATTCCGATAAATAATCTGACTGATCTTCACTTCAGGTGTAACATTAGGGCCGGCCGGTGTGGCCGAACGGTTCTAGGCGCTTCAGTCTGGAACCGCGAGACCGCTACGGTCGCAGGTTCGAATCCTGCCTCGGGCGTGGATGTTTGTGATGTCCTTAGGTTAGTTAGGTTTAAGTATTTCTAAGTTCTAGGGGACTAATGACCTCAGATGTTAAGTCCCATAGTGCTCAGAGCCATTTGAACCATTTTGTAACATTAGGGTGTCAGATTTATTATTTGATTTCATAAAGGTCATTTCACACAGAACCATATTGAATACTGCCAATAATCTCTATTAATGAAGAGTACCACACTGAGAACGAACTCCTAGCAGCAATGGCTCGCCAGCTAAGCCGTAACGTGACTGATCTGTGCAGCAAATGCTGCCACTGATATAGGTTCTGATCACGCCAGAGGTCCAAACCTTTTGTCGGTTACTTTCCTCTTCTTTTATCAAGCTATAAGCTTCCATATCGAAAACCATTAAGGAAATCTAACATCACCATCTTAAGTCTCACATCAGCTTGAATTTAGTACCCCATAGATCTAAAGGCGCAAAAAAAAAAAGAAACTGGAACCTTGCACCCTTTATCGACACACATCTTAATTATTTTATTACACAATTCAGTTGATTATGTGTGTCACTGAATAATTTGATAACTGGGTTCATTGTGGGTCTATTATCACTGCAAGATTTATACATTTCTGTGGTAAGCCCGATATGCTTCTTGGGTAGGACACTGAACATCACTTAGGCACAGACCATATCGGAATCAGAGGTGCGTCATATGATGCTAAATCGTGATGTTTTGGGCAGTTTAGAGTTGCAGATCGTATTCCTTTTATTATATTAGACTTTGGTCGTAAGGGTACATGGTAAGTTGTAATTCATTTTTATTAGAACAGAGCATATACTCATGGCACTTGTCGTTGGCTTATGAAACATAACAGAAAAATATAAGTGAGAAATTAAACATCAACAAAGTATCCCCCCCCCCCCATTAACGAAAATAGTCTGACGATGGTCAGGCAGTTTTTGGATTCCACGCCCGTAGAGAATTATTGTTAGGAGATAAGGATGTGTTAATCCAAGTTTAATGAGAATTTCCGTCCACAAAGAAATGTTCTTTCTGGTTGTTAGATAAGGAGCGAGGAAGGTAACCGTAATGCAGTTCATAACATGTAACTTCTTCTTTGTGCCACTAGATGCATACTGTTACATTCTGAGGACTCACACACGCCTATGATTCTGTTTTATGTTATGGTCAACCATTATCTTCTGTTTATGAGGTTAATACACAGTGGTTTCCAGTTATTTTATTTTATTTTTTATTTCATCTGTCTGTCCGTCTGTTACGACTTCTTTTTCTCAGGAATGAATAGAAATGTCAAGTTGAAATATATGTAAAATACTAACGTCTACAGTCTTTCGTGATGTAAAATATTTAAGATTCTAAGTCAACTTAATCAAAAGACACCGTCATATATTTAATATTTCACATACATTGATACACGCAGACTGTCATGAAATCCTATAGATGAAGGTTAAAATACACGCCGGTCCTGATAGTCTTGCGGTGAAATGCGTGCCTGCACCCCGACTGGTTTCGGGCGGATCACGTTTCTTCGGTCTTCCTCCTAACGTTCTACTGACCTCTCAATATTGTGAGGAGTCGCCAGTAACAAAAGTGGCTCGAATTCCACGTTAAACTATAGGACCCCTCTCCCCTGTTGGATATCTGGGGTCGGCTAGAGACACGAAAGTCGCTGAAGTGGCTTCCAATAGAAAGACTTGCACCAGGGCATTGAGCGACACGAAATTATTATTATTATCATCACAAATTAAGTTTAGCCGGAATCCTCAGACACCGAGTCCTACTTGAACCTGTCCGGTTTTTTTAGGTAAGCTTTACCCTGGTAGATTAAATACAGCAATACTTTTCACATAATACTTTGCATGAGAAAATGTTAGGATTTTACCTGAGATGAAATGCAGTTCAAAACGTAAAGACGAGTGTGCTCGATATCTAGCGTTTGTGTTTACACAGCGTCATATTTATTAGCAGACCATAACTATATACATCAGCACAATATCGCAAGTGGAAAGCAACACTTCCTGCAGAAATTTCCGAATCATACCTTGTTGCCAATTCGTACAGCTGGCCATTACGTTATTTTATTTCAGTGATTACTAAATCAAGTCAAAAGCACACAGTCTGCTAATGTATATCGATGTGAACGAACAAGGAAATAAAAATTTTGAACAGAGTATAATCAAATTCTCTTTCTGTGTGAGTATACGAAATGAATTAATCCTCTGTGTAGGTTGGTGGTCTATTGGATCAAGTCGGGCTTGAGTAACCGTGAGGCGAGAACGTATTGTTTTCGTTCTAGCTACGGCAAACAGCGTAGAGGAAGCGGCGAGTGTTGTGATAGCAGCGAAGCGTTCAGAGTACACAGGCGACGTTCATATGGCTACCTCTTTACGAAAATCGACAGTGAAGTTCACATTCGAGGACCGACTTGCCCGACCAAAAGTGCTTGAAGTTGAACTTTTTTGAGAGAAGTGGTGAAACTCGATCTTCAGGAACTGATTGGCATTCATCTTTCGATAGTGGCAAGCGTCGTATGTGTACAACTTATCAATGTCAATAGCTGTGACCGACTCCTTCGGACATCAGGCGGGTCTTATAAGTTCCTTCACTCCGATGGAAATGTAGGAAATGTCCTTGTGGAGCCAGCGGGCATTGGAATAAGAACGGTGCGTGTTTTTGAATTACGACTTAAGGTAACAGCGCAACAAGTAACGTCGGACTTGCTGTAATACGGGACGGTCCTCGCAAATACAGAGGAAAAGTGGTTGAGCTTTGTGGCGTATCCTGTTCTCAATGGTGTACGTTAAGTCAGAATCGATCTTCGGAAATACACTCCTGGAAATGGAAAAAAGAACACATTGACACCGGTGTGTCAGACCCACCATACTTGCTCCGGACACTGCGGGAGGGCTGTACAAGCAATGATCACACGCACGGCACAGCGGACACACCAGGAACCGCGGTGTTGGCCGTCGAATGGCGATAGCTGCGCAGCATTTGTGCACCGCCGCCGTCAGTGTCAGCCAGTTTGCCGTGGCATACGGAGCTCCATCGCAGTATTTAACACTGGTAGCATGCCGCGACAGCGTGGACGTGAACCGTATGTGCAGTTGACGGACTTTGAGCGAGGGCGCATAGTGGGCATGCGGGAGGCCGGGTGGACGTACCGCCGAATTGCTCAACACGTGGGGCGTGAGGTCTCCACAGTACATCGATGTTGTCGCCAGTGGTCGGCGGAAGGTGCACGTGCCCGTCGACCTGGGACCGGACCGCAGCGACGCACGGATGCACGCCAAGACCGTAGGATCCTACGCAGTGCCGTAGGGGACCGCACCGCCACTTCCCAGCAAATTAGGGACACTGTTGCTCCTGGGGTATCGGCGAGGACCATTCGCAACCGTCTCCATGAAGCTGGCCTACGGTCCCGCACACCGTTAGGCCGTCTTCCGCTCACGCCCCGACATCGTGCAGCCCGCCTCCAGTGGTGTCGCGACAGGCGTGAATGGAGGGACGAATGGAGACGTGTCGTCTTCAGCGATGAGAGTCGCTTCTGCCTTGGTGCCAATGATGGTCGTATGCGTGTTTGGCGCCGTGCAGGTGAGCGCCACAATCAGGACTGCATACGACCGAGGCACACAGGGCCAACACCCGGCGTCATGGTGTGGGGAGCGATCTCCTACACTGGCCGTACACCACTGGTGATCGTCGAGGGGACACTGAATAGTGCACGGTACATCCAAACCGTCATCGAACCCATCGTTCTACCATTCCTAGACCGGCAAGGGAACTTGCTGTTCCAACAGGACAATGCACGTCCGCATGTATCCCGTGCCACCCAACGTGCTCTAGAAGGTGTAAGTCAACTACCCTGGCCAGCAAGATCTCCGGATCTGTCCCCCATTGAGCATGTTTGGGACTGGATGAAGCGTCGTCTCACGCGGTCTGCACGTCCAGCACGAACGCTGGTCCAACTGAGGCGCCAGGTGGAAATGGCATGGCAAGCCGTTCCACAGGACTACATCCAGCATCTCTACGATCGTCTCCATGGGAGAATAGCAGCCTGCATTGCTGCGAAAGGTGGATATACACTGTACTAGTGCCGACATTGTGCATGCTCTGTTGCCTGTGTCTATGTGCCTGTGGTTCTGTCAGTGTGATCATGTGATGTATCTGACCCCAGGAATGTGTCAATAAAGTTTCCCCTTCCTGGGACAATGAATTCACGGTGTTCTTATTTCAATTTCCAGGAGTGTACGTTCCCTCTTATGTATACATTTGTGGCTGCAGTACGGTCATTATGTATGAGGGGCAACTTCGCACATGCTCCGGTTGGCCGAGCGTTTCTAGGCGCTACAGTCTGGAACCGCGTGACCGCTACGGTCGCAGGTTCGGATCCTGCCTCGGGCATGGATGTGTGTGATGTCCGTAGGTTAGTTAGGTTTAAGTAGTTCTAAATGTAGGGTACTAATGACTTCATATGTTAAGTCCCATAGTGCATAGAGCCATTTGAAGCTCCAGCTGTTACAAAGAAGATCACGTGCGATCAGAGTGCCTGCAACGACGAATTGCGCGATTACCGGTGGGAGAGAACCTTGAATCGCAACGACCCCAAGCATGCCCCCTCACACACGTCTAGGCTGCACGAGGAACTACGACACCACTCCCCGTGGCACAAGTACCTCCCGATGAACCACAGGAGACAGCAGCCGTGCAGGATGGGCCCGTAGTGAATGAACCAGTGAGACGGGTGGAAAACGCCGCAGGTGACGCTGTTTCAGCGCCCTTTGATCCTATACGAACGGAAGAGATGGGTGTGGTCACTGACGTGGTGCACGAGATGGGAGGGGATTCTGGAACTCCGAGTATGGGGCTGTCTCAAACATCAGACACGGAAGGAGCACACACGTATCGGCACCAACAAAAGAAGCGCAAGGAACAACAGCGTCTCACCACCTGATGCCGGCGAGGCAGCTCGCACATATCGAGAACAGATTAAACATATAGCACAAACGCAATGGGCCATGCAAAAGAACAGGAACCCATACAACAAGTGATAACCCGACGTTACTATGGTGGCGAAGACAGTAGCGTGACACCCATGGCAGTGGATACGGTGCAACAACCCGAACCATGCGGTGGTCCAGATCTACATTTTCCGACACTGAACCGAGCCGTCCCTGAGCACAATCCCGTGAAACGGGCGGATGATGTTGAGCGTGACAACCAGGATGCAGGAACGACGGACATACCGACAGCATCACAGGACGCGGCCGACAACCAAAGTACCATGGACAGTTCATTACGAGGAGGTGCAAGTGAGACAGCTGACGTCTCGGAACGGCGAGTTGCAGAATATGTAGCAGAGTTGTGCAGAATGAACCGTCAACAGACATATCGAACGGTGAAGATAAACATAAACAAAATCAGTAGTTCACGTAAAAGTGACATGTTACGGGCTGCAGAGGTCGATATCTCCTTGTTATAGGAGGTAAGAGAGTCGGATCTCCACTCCGTACGTGCTTATAGCGCTCTTATATGATCCTGATACCGCACACGAACTGGGCACTGCAATCTACACCTACTTCTACGTCCATACTCCGCAAGCCACCTGACGGTGGGTACCGAAGTTACGAATATCAAGTTTCCACTTTCGGCGAGAGAAACAGCGCTTACGCTCGTCGACGTACGGATTATCAATCGGATGTCGGTGAACGTAAACGCTGTTCCATCTGGCTCCAGAAACAGACGCGCTCGCTTCGAATTCTATCGGACTGAGATGATGTCCCTGTTAGCGGGCAGGTACCATTATGTCGTTCTCGGAGGTGACTTTAGCTTCGTGTTGTCACCATGCGATCAGACACTCAATTGCAACACGTGCCCAGGCTCTCCACTATCGTACGTAACACGATCTTGCTGGATTATTGGACATGCCTACATGGGGACGCGCCGGGGTTCACGTTCTTTAAGGCTACGTCAGTGAGCCACCTGCACCGGATGTATACGTCGCGCGAGCCTCGTACCAATCTTCAGTGGTAGGAACTTTGGCCGACGATCTTTTCAGACCACTTGGCACATATATGCACCATTACCCTGGCGCGCCAAGTAACCTGTCGCAGCTGAGGTCTGAGTAAACTGAATGCAGCCGTTCTGAAGGATCGAGATTGCCTTGCAGTAGTCGCCGAAACCTGGACAAAATGTTTACGATGCAAACATCTACATCAGTTGGTGCTCCTGTGGTGGATACAGTGCGCCAAACTGGCTTTGAGGCGGACACTGATGAGCTACTCCCGAGATAGAATGCGATGGTTCAACAACATAGTGGAATTTTATTTCAATGTCCTTCGTGATCTGTACAACAATCCACAACAGCAACCGGTTCGTCTTATAGAAATCAACCACATCAAAGCTAAACTGTCGCAACTCATGTCCCAAAACATGAATGATACAGTCATTAGAGCACGGCGAGGATATGAGTTTGCGCATGAACCAACCTCCATGCACCACATAGTAGGACAAAAAGGGTAGTCCGAAAGAAAACGTGTAACGACACTTCGGACAGAGGACGACCAGCCGTTGAAAACTCAGGCAGAAATAAAAAGGGGGTTTGCGGATTACTACGCCCGTTTGTACTCGTAGAATACTCCGGATGGAGCGGCACTCGATGAAATGCTCACGGCACTGCCGCACCGACTGGACCGCGGTACTGCCGATGAGATGCAGTCGGATGTGACGGAGGAAGACGTGACGACGTCTTTGGCAAAGGGTCGCATGAATAAATCCGCTGGACCCGATTTACTACCCATATAGTTCTACAGGGAATTTTAAGATATACTAACGCTGACGTTGCAACAGTTGTTCCAGGAGTTACTCACCCCTAATGTGACTGTACCTCGCGATTTTACGCAAGATCTGATCATCCCCATTCCGAAGACATCGTCAGGATACTCTGTACATCAATTCCGGCCAATAACACTTCTTAACAGCGATTATAAACTCTTTGCAAGATTTTTGGCACTTCGTTTAAAACTAGCCCTTACACTGTTGACGGGAAAAGATCAGACAGGAGTTGGTGACAACCGCGCTATTTAAATGGCATGACAGTAATACGGCTTCTTCACGGATCACAGCCAATGGTCTTAGTGAACGGACTCTTAGCAGGACCAATACAGATACAACGCTCCGTCAGAGATGGGTCCCCTCCCCATGGGCCTGTTTGCACTCGCGATCGAGCCGCTGTTGTTTCTACTCCCCAAAACGCTATAGGAAGTCAATGTACGAGGAGATAAATTTGTGTATCGGGCTTACGCGGATGATGTAGTCCTTTTCATACGTTCTAACGAAGAGATTGACATGGCTTGGTTGAGAGATATGGAAAAGCGGCTGGTGCACAAATGAACAGGTGAAAATCGGGAATTATGAACATTAGTGGCGGGTTACCTGCGTAACCGGAAGGACGCATTAAAGTAGTTACTCAGATGAAATTTTTGGGGGTGGTGTACTCTAAGACAATGCGCCGCACGATGGCTCTCAACTACAAACGCCTCTTGAGCGATATCAGGGCCTTTATCCGCCTACGCTCCTTACGGTCCCTCGATATGCTGGAAAAGGTCGAATTAGTTAACGTCTGCTTGGTGTCAATATTATACGAGGGTTGGAACTTAAATAGTGGCAACTATTTATTCACAACCGATACAAAAGAGTTACATGTTTGCACCTGTTACTGTCCTTCAAAGTAGTCACCAGCATTGTGTAGAACCCGTTGGCAGCGATGTGGACGGCGTAGTATACCGTTAGCAGAGCCTGTGCTGTTGATAATGCAAATGGAGCGGTCTACTGCCTGTCGAATCTTTGGAATAGTTCTGAAGCGAATGCCACGAAGTGGTTCCTTCATGTTCGGAATCAAATTAAAGTCACAAGGACTTAACTCCGGGGAGTATGGTGGATGGTACAGTACTTCCCAGTCCCATCGACCGAACAGAGCAGCTTCAGCTTGCGCTGTATGCGCCCACGCATTGTCGTGCAAAATGATGTGTGGCGTGCGCAGAAAGTGTCGCCGCTTGCCGGCCGGTGTGGGCGTGCGGTTCTAGGCGCTTCAGTTTGGAACCGCGTGACCGCTACGGTCTCAGGTTCGAATCCTGCTTCGGGCATGGATATGTGTGATGTCCTTAGGTTAGTTAGATTTAAGTAGTTCTAAGTTCTAGGGGACTGATGACCTCAGACGTTAAGTCCCATAGTGCTCAGAACCATTTGAACCATTTTTTGTCGCCGCTTCTTTCGCAAAGCTGGTCGCAGGTGATGCTCCAAAAACGAACAGTAATACTGCGCAATGACGGTCTGCCATGGAGGAAAGTAATGCGTTAGGAAAACACCATCACAGTCGTACACGAGAATCACCATAACCTTCACCGTAAGGGAGCTCTGACGCACTTTCGACTTTCGCGGCGACCCATAAGAAAGAAGCGGCGACACTTTATCCGCAACCCACCTATCATTTTGTACGACAATGCACGGGTGCATGCACAGGAAGCTGTGGCTTCTCTGTTCGGTCGATGGGACTGGAAAGTACTGTACCATCCACCATACTCCCCGGACTCAAGTCCTTGTGACTTTGATTTGATTCCGAAGATGAAGGAACCACTTCGTGGCATTCGCTTCAGAACCGTTCCAGAGAATCGACAGGCAGCAGACCGCTCCATTCGCACCATCAACAGAACAGGCTCTGATAATGGTATACTACGCCTTCCACGCTGGCAACGGGTTCCACAACGCTGCTGGCTACTTTGAAGGACAGTAACAGGTGCAAACATGTAACTCTTTTGTATCGGTTGTGAATAGATAGTTGCCACTATTTAAGTTCCAACCCTCGTATATTTGGCAAGAATAATTCCCATGCCGCGAGAGGACAGGCAGCCTTCGACCATTACGCTAACCAAGGATATCTCTTCAAAGTAAGTTACACAACGCTCACTCTCCCGATGACTCGTAGCGGCCTCGGACTGACAAGTGTGTACTTCAAGGCTTTGGCGTTATTCTTCCGACTGAGGCTGTGACCATAGCCGTCTGATCTCACTCCTTCGTACGGAAATTGTGCCACCAAATCTGGGCCCGCCGATAGTTATTTACCACATCCTTACAGCATTGTCCCACTGCCGTATTTTTCTGCTAGACTACGGTTACCTGAGCAGTAAGCTGGGCATTGACGATCTACCAGCAGTCCGCAGAGTGTATAGCACCCTCATTTTGCAACAGCGACGGAATGCGGCCGAAAGCAAGTATCCTACTGTTGACTGGAATACGGTCTGGTGCAATAATACTCCACCCCCACCCCGAACTTATCGACGGCGGCGCGAACTATATGGTACTATTATGTGAATGGTAAATACACGACGCGGCAACGCCGTTGTGCAAGATGCAGACATCCACCAACTAGTTTGTGGGGCGGCAAAGGGAGTGTGAGAACTGCTCTGCCCCTATTCACCTTCATCCAACGCACAGTGCCTCATGCGATTTTATTGTTGTCCTTACTTTACCCTGACGACATCCCATACCCGAGTACGAAGAGAAAAGCAGTACACTGGCCAATGAGAGGAGCATTTTCTTTTGTTGATTTTATTTTGTAAGGGTTCTTTTACGTGAAGTGAAAGAATGTTAAGATTGTGTAAATGTAACTATTGTAAAAAAAATAAAATTAAAAAGTGGTCACTGAATCGGACTGCTTAGTGGCCGAAAAAAAAAGGATATAGAAGTGGTCAGAACATAAAAATAAAACAAAAAGCTTGCAATGATTTTATCTACGTATGCTTAACGTCTGCGTTCTATTCTCACACCAGGCAATCAATTTAACAAGTACAAAAACTCTCCCTTCACCTCTGGTATCGCCTCTTGAATAGTCCAGTGTTGCACCGGGGTTCCCAATCCACATTAAACACG
The DNA here is from genome assembly GCF_023864275.1 of Schistocerca cancellata. NCBI lineage: Eukaryota > Metazoa > Arthropoda > Insecta > Orthoptera > Acrididae > Schistocerca > Schistocerca cancellata. The sequence continues at coordinate 458,341,558 of NC_064629.1, forward strand.
ACGTCCCTTCGCTACCGATTGGAGGTGAGTCGGTGAAGGCTGGGCCACGACAGAGGCGGAAGCGCCGCTAGTTTGAAACCCTGTCATCAGTAAACTTCATTACACGAGTTTTTTTGTATTACTGGGCCAGTCGTCAGGTTAAGTCACAGACCTTTTATATTTTATTGTATGAGCCGGAGATGTGGAAAATATTGGAGATGGACTGGGATTGAAACTCAGATATCCCTTTCGCTACGTTTGACTCCTCTGACATCGTACATTTCCGCTGTTTCATCGTTTCCCTCTGATTCCAAACACCTCAAGGTCTCCACGAAAGGAGTGTGTCTTAGTTCGAAACGTTGTCTGGCACAAAAGTGTCCATCTTGTCATTTGAAGCTCTAGCGCACGCACACCAGACTACAGGTGACAAATGATTATGAATTTTAACGCCTCTCCGTCCTTTGTCAACAATTAAGGAGGATACCAGTTTCGACTCCCACTCTGACACAGAACTTTTAATCATGTTATTTCCAGGTCAGGCATGTGTACTGCTCGCTACAAGTGAAATAAAACTATTTTTTTACGTGTGTTCCTAACTAGAAGTCAACGACGATAGATCCAGATTTCGAATTTCTGTAGGGCAAAACGTTTTCGTCTCATAATTTCCGTTTCAGTCCTCTCTCTACTGGTGAAAAATTTTGATTTCTAACATTTGATTGTGCTTAGTTAACAGGCCGATTAGGTACAGGGTTCGAATCCCCGTCCAGCACAAAATTATGCGCCGTTCCATTTCAGGTTTAAACGTGTGCAGACTTTGTTACTTGTGATTATAATGATATTTAAGATCTATCGTGTCTAGTTTCGTCGCCGGCCGAAGTGGCCGTGCGGTTAAAGGCGCTGCAGTCTGGAACCGCAAGGCCGCTACGGTCGCAGGTTCGAATCCTGCCTCGGGCATGGATGTTTGTGATGTCCTTAGGTTAGTTAGGTTTAACTAGTTCTAGGTTCTAGGGGACTAATGACCTCAGCAGTTGAGTCCCATAGTGCTCAGAGCCATTTGAACCATTTGTCTAGTTTCGTCCTATAATTTCAAGGCCAAAGCTGCTTTTAGAAATATCATTTATTGTAATAAATTTGAGTTTACCAGCGTAATGGTTGTGTCATCTCTAACAACCTGTGTTCTGGTATTATCGTGGTACTAATCTGCATCTTGATTGATAGTCATAGCGACCAGTTCTCTCTTGAGGTCTCTTGCCTTAACCATATTTGTGTAGTCAAACAACAATCCTGAAAAGAGTAGAGGACATCTAAGACAGTTATGTTACCTTTGTTGCACATAAATCACAGGCAACGCAATTAAAGTTGTTTGTATACATTTAAGCCTGATAGTACACCTGACATATGGACGGACGCGTACTCTAAAACGCACTATACGACTCTTACTATGCATTCAATTTCGCGAGAGCTGGAATGAAAAAATGTGGTCCTCTTTGTTTCAGAGTTCCCACATTATATGGAGAAAAGTGCTACTCGTCTTCTATACAGTTTTTGTTGTTGTTGTTGTTGTTGTTGTGGTGGTGGTGGTGGTGGTGGTGTTTGGTCGTTGCGGACGTCACATGACATCCGGTCAAGTTCGGTTGTAGATCCTTCCACTCAGTTTTTTATTACAGAGGCCAACGAGCTCTCTGACCGAACACGCTGAACTACTGTGTCGGCGATACAGTAGGCCCTTCCTCATCACTGTTCTCAGCCACACCCTTGAGGATAAATGGTTGCAGAAATAATTCCCTAATATTTATGCATCTTTGGAATCAAAGACAAACGCCATAACTTATTTAAAAAGAGGTGGCCATGTGAGAGACTCACGGTCACAGTTAACCGTGAAGCAGTACATTGAGAGTACGCTGTTATGTGTCATACTAAAATCCGTGTCTTTGCAGCATGAAAAAATTGCTGATGTTGTACTTTAATTCGGGAAAATACACTTGTCTGGGAACTGGAATTACCAGGTGCCTGACAAATTAATTCAGATTTCATGAGTATTTCAAGAGGTTACGAAGGCTGTGCAAGCCGACAGTGGTCCGACGCTGCAGTTGCTTGTGCCTTTGGTGTTCCAGGTACGGGAACACTGTGCTAAGAATGCGGCGTACAGTCAGGTAAGCACTCCCATGTTAAAAGAGCTAATGAAGAGTTTTGCACAACGGGTTGGTCTAGTATGCGATATTTAAGTATTTTACACTTTCCTCTTAACTTACAATCTCTTATTCTGGAATTAACTGGCTCATATCTTCCTTGGAATTCGGTGAGCAGGATCCGCCCCCTTTGTATGTCGCATATCTTTGAAAGAAGGAACCAGATTAACGAACAAATTAGCAGTGAGAGTGCGTGGGATAACCAAGAGGGAGCTCCTGCTGTCATACGAAATAGCGCTGCAGACCATAATTCCAGGTGTAGGTCAAGTGAGTCCAACAAACAGACAGGTTGGTCGCTGGCCCTCAACTGGCCTCCTACTAACCACTGGCTATCACTGGTACCGAGGCGGAACCATCTTCATGAGAAAACAGAACTGACCTCCACCCTGCCCTCCTATGAGCTCACGCTTGACACCACTGAACTCGTTAATGTTTGGGATCAGCGGAATGCACGCTACAGGGCGTCTGGCCCGCAGCTGTCCTTGAAGTAACTGATTTGTAACAGTTCCTTGGGTTACCGTAGTGTCAACCCCTGCTCCTACTGCTGCTGCATATGCAGTACGATGCGTTAGAGTCATGCGCCGAACACGATGGTCTTCCCTCTCGGTAGAGCCACGTGACCGTCCGGAGTCCGGTCTTCTTGAGACCGTACATTCTCGTGAGCACCACTACCAGCAATCACGTACAGTGGCTTCAGTCGTGCCATGTCTTTCAGAAATTTCGCAGAAGGAACATCCAGCTTCTCGTAGCCCTATTACACTCCCTCGTTCAAACCCAGTGAGGTGTTGGTAACGGTGACTTCGTCCCCTTAAAGGCAATCTTGACCAACATCAGCTCACAACGTCCAATCTCAAAGATAATTAAAGCTCATGACCTTTACAACTTTTATTTAAATCAAACCTGATTTGCATTCTCATAGTGGCGCTACTAGCGCCACTCTTAAGGGACTGGGGCGAAATTTGAATAGACATCATCTTTCTGATGCAGAAACACGTCTACCATCTTTCGTTTATGTCGCACAACTCCTTCTTGGTGTTGCAATTTTTTCCCCATCGGTTAATTTTTTCCGTTTCTAGTAGTTTCAACGTCTTCCCACCAGCAATAAATGGGGATATGATCAAATAGAATACACGCGCTGGGTGCAAAAAGTGAAGTAAAACAGATATTTTTTAGGAAAATTAATCAGCAGATTATTTAGGTTTATTAATCTATCAGCAACACAAGGGGGTTGGGGGGGGGGGGGAGGGGAGGAGAGAATTGCAGTATCATGGCACCATTCGACAGAGTCCGTTTTGCATGAAGTCATATGAATTAGATGTGAAGTCAGCACAAACCATCAGTCATCCCTCGTTGATGGTGTCAGTGCAGGTTGAGAGCCGTCAGATTCATTTTCCGTTTTTTCTGGATGTACGGCAAAACCGTCGCTGGTTTTTAAGTTATTAATTATTCTGCAGTGGTTGACCTCTGGCCTTATCTTTCTGGCAGAGGGCACTTTGAATAATGCAGTTTTTTTTTTTTTTTTTTTTTTGCTCTGTCTCCAGGCAATTATTGTCAGTGGTTATTACCTTGCAGAGGCGGCGTTAGCGTAATTTTGGGAGGCTGAGGTCAGACAACGAAGTGCAGTCGGATGCATAACGATTTTAGCATCACACTGTGAGGAATATCCATTCAACATGGAGAGGAAATGAATACGTCTGAAAGTGAAGATAGACATCAGAATGATTACCGGCGTCTATCTCAAGGTACGAATACTATGTCGTCAATAGGCTATTCATGCTACCAGAAGGTAAACCTACGGTTATTCCCCTCCTGTACGTTTCCTCTCTCTCTCTCTCTCTCTCTCTCTCTCTCTCTCTCTCTCTCTTTGCTTTGTAAATTCACTTACAGGCTGATCTCCTTCCTTACTCTCTGATTACTGACCTTTTGATCGATCCACGTTACTGACTGCTGACTGTCTGATCCTGTTCCTGACTGTCTGAACTTCGTTCTTCTCCTGCTTCCCAGTTTTGCTACTAGTCTTCGTCACTCTGTCCTCCAGGGCACTGAATTTTCCACGCCATGATTTTTGTCATTTTTGGGCTCAAATTACAATCCTAACAAATGAATAATCGATGTTGCATAACCATTCCCTCTAGCCTTTTATCAAGTTAACAATTTCCGATCTTGCAGTGGGCGAAATGTAGTAAGATAAATCTCATCCAATTCTCAGGTACTCCATGTTGCTGTACTTTACACTTGTAGCTCCCTAGTGTACTGCTTCAAGTGTTTGCCTGCATTCCTGACTTCTCAAGAAAGAAACGACCCAGCACCTAACATGCTACTTTGTAACGGGAATGCCTGTGCTTTTACCAATAAAACACCTCAGTTAAGCGGCCGGCCGCGGTGGCCGAGCGGTTCTAGGCGCTTCAGTCTGGAACCGCGCGACTGCTACGGCCGCAGGTTCGAATCCTGCCTCGGGCATGGATGTGTGTGATGTCCTTAGGTTAGTTAGGTTTAAGTAGTAGGGGACTGGTGACCTCCGATGTTAAGTCCCATAGTGCTCAGAGCCATTTTGAACCTCAGTTAAGACATCCCTTTGTAGCTTTTGCTGATGTTTGACATATCGGTTAAATTTAAGTGTCTCCTCCTGTCCTAAGGGCCTGATGGAGAAGTTTTACACTATTCTCACTAAATCACATTACAGTTAAATCCTTAGGGGATCTCCTGAAACACATAACGTCAAGAGTGTCTACAGCAACAGTGTTGCAGTATACTACTTATGAGTATAAGAATATACCAAGTGGTACACTGCATGACTGCTGCTCTAGATACACTTGACGCCTTGTCTTTAATTTTCAAGTCTGGTCCAACTTTACGTTTTATGACTGTGAGATTTAATGAGTGGTTGGGCTCTAATCTGGAAACGTTTATTTTAGTCTCCGGTACTATGCAAATTTTTGAGATCAGCCTTATGGCCGAAAATGCGCAGTAATGGAAACAAATTAAGTGCCTTATTAATCCATCTAATGAAACCAGTATGGATAATTTGTTATTAGTGAGACCTCCTATTATCCTGGACGAAACCACTATGTAAGGTCTAGCGCGTCCTTTTGCGATGTAGAGTCTTGTTTACATGGAAACAGTTCTGTTGAGACGTGGGTCGCGTGCACCATGTATTTCTATGTCATTTCAATACAAAAAATTTCACCGGTGTTCAGTGGCTGCCAAACCGTGTAATTTTACATCCATATGGCTTTTAATTCACCAGCGTCGTTTTTTGTTACGTTTATGAGATGCTACAAAACATTAATGACAGGTACTCATTCCACTTAAACGACCTCTGAGTCTGAATTTAATTAATACTATACCTGTAACGCTTTGTTCTTCGGTAGAGTATGACTTACTGCTACAAACCTTTGAAACACATAATACTACAGTGTCAGAGAAACAAAGAATGGTTTACATCGTAGGATAATCTCCTTAGTCTTTTAGACTCATAAATCAACTTTTATGTTGCGCATTATTCATTTTATAAGGTAACTGGATCCCTTGGACCGAAAATAAAAAGAAGCCAAATATATGAAGAAAGTTATACGTGTGAATAAAATCGCAATGTACTGTATTGGACAGGACCGCGTATGCACCAGTTGCTAGTTACCAGTAAATGTATTCTTGGCGTAAGCTAAATTCTTGACGGGCAGGGCATCTGTGGACTTCTTCTGAAACTTGTCTCACTTCAAATTAGCATTTCCACATTGCCTGTCTAACTTGTAGAGCGCCGGCTTAACTGCCGCTCTTTAACTTTGTCTCTTTGATTTATGGCGTCCGTGTAACTTTAAAACTGCAGGTATCTCCATGATTCATAAGCGTACAGTATAGGAGAGTAATATGAAGTCACTGACTTATTCACGCATGATGTTACAGCCTTTTTATAATGCTACAGTGAAACTTGTTGCACCTCTCATCAGGTAACACTTTAAGTCTCCTGCTTAGTTGCTTAGATAGTACAAATGTGTGAGCCCACGTTATATAAATTTAAAGTTAAATACGGCTTAAAGAGAATCTAAGACTCTTGAGTGAAATGCTATACGAATGTGAGGACCAGCTACAAATTTTCAGATTAAGTTTACCGATGCAGCCAAATACTTCACTTGCAATGTTTCAATTTTCGTTACTTGAAGGTGACAACGTTCTGGCCGACAATCTGTAGCACGGAACCTGTTCAGAGAAGGTAGTAATGTACCCGATATGCAGTAATTTTTTTTCAACTTTTGTAGTCTTGTCGTCCTCAGTTGCGTGTAATATTACGGAACGTTGATAATTTTTACTTTTGGACCGTATAATTTCAACTGAAAGAAATACAATAATACTTGCCATACGCATTTTGCCTTTATTCTTTGTAAGGCACCTTCATTGGCAGATTCCGTAATTCTACATGTTGCGCTTCTGTTCCATTTTTGGCGCTTGTCTTCTACTTATAATTTCCATCTGAATGTTTTTTGTTTTTTTTTCAGAACTTGTTCGGTTCCTAGTTCTGTGAAGTCAGGAAAACAGATATTCAAATGGCAATTATAATAAGAAGAACAGCGCCAAAAATGGAACAAAATCGCAACATGTAGAATTACATCCACTTAACCTACCACTGAAGACGTCTCACAAAGAATAAAGGTGAAATGCGTGATGAACGTATTATTTTATTTCGTTCAGTTGTAATTAGACGGTCCAAAAGTAAAAATTATCACCATACCGAAATAATATACAACACAGTTATAGAGACTAAGTATATCCGACGAATCCTTAAAATGGTAAACCCTTTATAAATTAATAAGTAATTTACCCACTGAATCCAGTGCCCTGTTATATATTGTTTTCGATTAACTGAGTAATTTAAGACCGACCACTTTTGTTAAAATTAACAGACTACTGCGGCACTGACACTTCAATAATTACGGTAACCGATTACGGGGTATAAGCCACAGAACAACAGTGACAAATTGTGTGATGTCATAACTAGACCTCAATGAAGTATCTCATGTAGGCAACTTTGGTACACATAGCTCACAAACAAGGGACTGCTAAAATTGTCAAACTGAAGTGAATTAAAAGCTATTTGAGAAACGTACAACATCGTCGAGCATGGGAAAGAAAAGTCGCCCTAGAGGCAATTTCCATTTCGAGTGCCATAAAGATGAGCTCTCTGGCCACAATTTTTCTCCTTTTATGTCAGTGACATCCCGTCGGTATTAGCCTCACGTAACCGTTTTTTCTAGGTCGATGACCTACAATGTGTCTTCAATCTTCAGAATGTCGAAGAAGCTATACCTAAAATCTGATATGAAGAAGTCCCAAGTAATTTTAGTGCGTTATTAATAGTTCATCCGTACTGAAATCTGTAAACACTTGCCCTACACTCCTTGAAGATGCTGTAACGCCGCATCAGAAAATTATTTAGGATCAGGATTTGACTGTAGATGATCACGATATGTAGACATAAAATATCGACGCCACGTACAGTAAAAGTTCGCTTGTTTCTATTCCCTCCCAAAACGTTCGAAGAAAATATGGCGGAAATTTGTGCAGTCACAGGTTCTATCGAAAGGTCGCTATCACGTAGTAATTGAATGAGGCATGAACAGTGAACAGCTTAGTCTAGACGATTGGAGCCAACGATGAATGCTCGTCTCCAGTATGTTTGTATTATCCGCCAGTTTCACCGTATCAGTTGAAACAGGTTTGTAAATTATTTTAAAAGGCATGTACGGAAATATGCGTGTGATGTTCCGTCTCAGACATTGATAGCATTCTGATTGAAAACAAAAAGAAACAAAAATTAGGAACAGAAAATTAATTATTCTCCCACAAATTATAAAGAAAACAAATCTCAACCATCTGGCTAAGAGTTGTAATATATCCTCTATCGTCTCCTAACAACTGTTCTGCAATGCTCCTGTACTCAACAGACAACGTACCTCATCTTGCCTTTGCAACTGCGTGATCAGTAACATGCTAAAATTTTTCAAGAAGCGATACTGCCATCCATGATGGGTGCAATGCGTAGACTGATTGCAAAAATTACTGTCATACTTTTATACATAGAAACTGAATGATCAGGAGAGGTTTGGTCAACTAACCATAAACGATGTAAAGGAAAAAGAAAGAAACCAATAAAAACTTTTAATATACTTCATTAAGAAAATTGGTGATTTAAATGCTGACAAACTTCACACAGACATTTAGTTATTCCACAGTTTCAGTACTCAAGAAACACGTTTCTGCCTGCAACGAAGTTACGAATGTTACTCTGAGTGTATCCGTACAGAAATCTAACGAAATTCTTCCAGTTAGCAAGCAACCAACAACTACGCGCAGTGAAAAGGCAAATTACCAAAAAATCCTCAATTAACACCAAAAGTCTACTCCGACGCTACTAACACGATCACGGCAAGCTGCGACCTCTCGTGCCGCGCGGCTTCTCTCCAGTGCACCCTGCGTCCGAGCACTTCCGACTTCCGTCGACAACGGCTCTTTCGTTACTACTCGCGATAATAAGATCTCAGAGTCAGAGTTTGTGTATGCACACAGCAGAATCTTAGACGTCCAACTTTCGCAGTGTCCCATGCCGCCAGTTATAACGATTCAGTTAGAATCGTACAGACGAAGCTGCAAGAGAGGCCCTTTGCATCACGCTGTGCCTTACTATTAAGGTTCCCAGAACATTCGTTACTAGAAAAATCAACCATTACGTTGCTTCCCCCACGAATATCTCGCGAGAAAACGATGAAGTTAAAATCAGAGACATTCGAGCTCATATAGAGGTTTACCAGCAATCGCTCTTTCCTCGAACCGTTCGCGACTGGAACAGGAAAGGGAGAAATGACAGTCGTACTCAAACCAACCTCCACAACACGCCTTAAAGAGGCTTACGAAGCACCGGTGTAAATGTAGCTATGATCTCATCATTATCCTAATATATGATCTCGATTCCGTGAATCATTAACTGCGCATATGCATAAAGCAGAAACATTGCAAACTTAAAAAGTCAGGTTCCACAGTAAATCCGTGAGCTATTGCAATTCATGTGTCATTATGATTGTAATGATGGAATTTGAAGGACGATTTCTCATATCTAAGAGACAATCTCATCAGCCTAATCATTCCAAGATAAATAAATATATCAGGTTGAATCAACTACACTTCGGAAAAGGATAACTTGTTCACATACTTGTTACAAAAGCATGACTAATTAAACATTCATGGTATCACATTTTGCACTGCTTACAATTGTTCATTCCGCACGACTAGGTATTCCTTAGCGTCGTGTTTTTAACACTCAGACACTTTGCAGATTGTTTGCTTCAGAGACGCTGTTAGGAACGGAATCGCAATTCCTCATGTTAGTACAAGAAATTATGCTGAATGTGAACATTCGACAACAGAGATACTTCCTTCTTTCATCAAATAAATCCTACGCGAGGCTCAGGGAGCTACGTACAACACAGATATATTGAAGTGTAATCCCGTTTGTGTTTTGTTACACAGTTAACTACGGTTTATTTTTAATGTGGCAGACACAAACAGAATCTGACATTTCCAGAGTTCGGGAGTATTTCGCATAAAGTACACTGTTTGGACTACCTGTACGAATGTGGTGTTATTGCTATGTAATACTGAATGAAATTTCAGTAGAGAAGTATTATTGTGATGTGATTCTCATTCTTTTATACAAAAGCAATAATTTTTTCTGAACTATCATACTCGCGACAGTTTAGAGTGTGCGTAATTCATTCGCCTGCTAGTTGACACTACCTGCCTTGTAGTGCGATGAAATTTCATCTTCGTTTGGATCCCGTTGTGTTTCGTATACCGCTGTTTATCAGTTTCACAATGACGGAAGTGATTTTCAGTTGGGTTTAGAAATCGAAAGAAAGAATAGAAATCAACTGAAACTTTTCCTTATTGGTTCAGATCATTTCCACTGGAAATCTACATACGTATATACAGCCAACAAATGTTAAAATACAATGAAGTACCAAAAACTAGTATACGCATGTGTATTCTAATACAGCGATTTGTAAACAGGCAGAATACGGTGCTGCGGTCGGCAAAGCGTTTATAAGACAACAAGTGTCGGGGGCAGTTGTTAGGTCAGTTGCTGCTGCTACAATGACGGGTTATCAAGATTTAAGTGAGTTGGAACGTGGTGTTATAGTCGGTGCACGAGCGATGGGGCGCAGCATCTTAGAGGTAGCGATGAAGTGGTAATTTTTCGTATGAGTATTTCACGAGTGTACCGTGAATATCAGAAATCCGGTAAAACATCAAATCTCGGGCATCGCTGCGGCCGGAAAAAGATCCTGCAAGAACGGGACCAACGACGACTGAAGAGAATCGTTCAGCGTGACAGAAGTGCAAACCTTCCGCAAATTGCTTCAGATTTCAATGCTGAGCCATCAACAAGCGCCGGCCGCGGTGGCCGTGCGGTTCTGGCGCTGCAGTCCGGAACCGCGAGGCTGCTACGGTAGCAGGTTCGAATCCTGCCTCGGGCATGGGTGTGTGTGCTGTCCTTGGGTTAGTTAGGTTTAAGTAGTTGTAAGTTATAGGGGACTTATGACCTAAGATGTTGAGTCCCATAGTGCTCAGAGCCATTTGAACCATTTTTTTTGAACCATCAACAAGCTCCAGCATGGGAACCATGTAACGAAACATTATTGATATGAGCTTTCAGAGCCGAAGGCCCACTCGTGTTGCCTTTATGTCTGCGCTGCCTCTCCTGGGCCTGTCACACCGACATTGGTCTGTTGATGACTGGAAATATGTTGCCTGGTCGAACGAGTCTCGTTTCAAATTGTATCGAGCAGATGGATGTGTACAGGTATGGAGACAACCACATGAATCCATTGACCCTGCATGTCAGTAGGGGACTGTTCAAGCTGGTGGAGGTTCTGTAATGGTGTGGGGTGTATGCAGTTTGAGTGATATCACTCTGACAGGTGACACGTACATAAGCATCCTGTCTGATCACCTGCATCCATTCAAGTCCATTGTGCATTCCGACAGACTTCGGAAATTCCAGTACGACAATGCGACACCTCATAATTCCAGAACTGCTTCAGAGTGGTTCCAGGAACACTTTTCTGAGTTTAAACACTTACTCTGGTTACCAAACTCCCCAGACATGAACATCATTGAGCATATCTGGGATGCCTTGCAATGTGCCGTTCAGAAGAGATCTCCAAGCCCTCGTACTCTACGGATTTATGGACATTCCTGCAGGATTCATGATACCAATTCCTTCTAGCACTATTTAAGACATTAGTCGAGTCCATGCCACGTCGTGCTGCGGCACTTGTGCGTGCTCGCGGGATCCCTGCACGATATTAGGCAGGTGTACTAGCTTCTCTGGCTCCTCAGTGTATATGTTGATTATCGTCATACGTTTGAGTACATCCCAGAAAGTAGTACTCACGTCCCTTAATTAATTAAGATTAATTTTTTCTAAGCAAATGTTCTCTATTTATAATTTAGCTACACACGTATGAAGCCCCAATTTTATCAGTGCCAACTAAAGATCTACACTGATCAGCCAGAACATTATGATCACAAACCTACTATCTGTATGAACCCGTCCAGATGACAGCATCGTCACCTGGTGAGGAATGACTGCTAGTTAGACACATGCACGGTGCAAGTAGTGTCAGTGAGCGTGCTGTCCTTGTGTAGAATGGGGAAGGCGAGTCATCTATTTGAGTTTCACCAAGGGCAAATTGTAATGGCCCGGAGGCTCGGCACGAGCGTTTCGGAAAAGGCACGACTCATTGGGTGTTTGAGGAATGCTGTCATGAGTGCGGTCAACATGTGGCGAAACCAAGGTAAAACCACGTCCAGTCGTCATGGGGTTTGGTGGCCACCCCTGATTGCAGATATTGGACATCGTATGTTGGACAGACTGATAAGTCAGGATAGGCGGCGAACTGTGGTGGAACTAACATCAGACGGTAATTCTGGGCAGAGTACAAGTATGTCTGAACACACATTGCACCGAACACTTTTAACGATGGGCCTCCACAGCCGACGACATTTGCATGTTTCGATGTTAGCACCTCGACAAAGGCCACTACGATTGCAATGGGCACGTGTCCATCTGGACTGGACGTAGGCGCTGTGGCAGAACGTTGCATTATCTCGTGAATCCCGATACCTTCTTCACCATGCCAAGGGGAGAACGCGAATCCGTCGTCTTCTATGGGAACAGCTCCCTGACACCCGTACTGTGATACGGAGAAGCTGGTGGCCCTTCCATTATGCTCTGGAGAGCATTCACGTGGGCGTCCATAGGTCCAGTGGAGCTCTTGCATGGCACCATGGCGGCCAAGGAGTATCGTACACAGGCTGCAGACCATTTACTCCCTTCGTGGCGATCATGTTTCCAGACGGCAATGGCATTTTTCAGCGATATAATACGCCATAATACTAGGTCAGGACTGTGATATAGTGGTTCCGAAGAACACAGTGGAGAGTTCCAGTTGATATGCTGTACACCAGAACTCGCCAGATCCGAACCAGATCGTACAAATCTGGGATGCAATAGAACGTGGCGTAGGAGCTCATGGCCCCTCTCCCCAGAATTTACGAGAATTAGGTGACTTGTGTGTGCAGATGTGGTAGCAACGTCCTCCGGCAACCAGTCCAGGCCTCATGCCTTCCATGCTACGACGCGCTGCTGCTGTTATCCGTGCCAAACGTGGACGTACCGGTTATTAGGAACGTCATCGTAATGCTCTGGCTGATCAGTGTATTTTTAGCTTGCGGGCTTTCAAATAACTACGCACCCTCCCACTCAATGTTGCAATATTAAGAGTTTTGGCTGGTTTTGTTGTGTAGGGGCTGGGATACGTGGCTGCCGCATTACAGGCCAAGTACAGCTGAGTCTACAGTATACAATAAGAATACTCACATGAATCGAATGGTCGAAGCACCTATCACTAGGCAACTGCGAATTTTGAACATAACATAGACGTTTACAAATGAAAGATTGCAATTAAATAAAATCTGCAGGTACTATCTTAACGACTTTAAATGATGAGTACGATAGTAGAAGTACTTTCGAGAAAGCGGTTATTTCTGCAAAACACTTATTGGTGTCGATGGTCCAGCAATTCAATAAAATATAAGTTCAATTACAGGGAAACAATAGATTCCTACTGCACGTAATTAGTTATGAGCAACAACATAGCTCGCGAAATATTCACTTCTAAACGCACACTACGTCTTCACTGCAGAAGCTACGGAAATCACACAAGAGCACAAGTCGGCACTTCGAAATTTTTCTATCCGCCGCGACCACGCTCAAACTGCTCCCATGTCCAAGTCTTTCCTCTGACAGTCCCGTCTTGTCCAGGACTGTCGCACTTCCCGTACCGCCCCCAAACTGCCTCCTGTCATCTCCGGAAACGATGCTCCTCCCCACTTCCATACAGTCTCTCCACGTGTCTTTTTCGCAATGATCGCTGTGATTGGCTAAAGCGCTCCCACCCTGTCTTCAAACAAGCGCACACTCACAAACATAATGAAACATATTAGAAATATGGGATCTACATTTAAATACTTGAAATTAAATTAATATTCCTACGGCTGGACCATAAAAATGCTGTAACACACATTAGTAGATACATGAACAAAGTAAATAAACATATATTAAAGGAATAGAACAAAAGGTAGGCCAATATTCTAATGTCTTTGTGCTTTCTAAAACACAGTAAATATATAGTCATTTTCTTCATCAATAGTATATATCGGATATAAACAAAGACATAGATGAATAAATAAATTTATAAGTATACTGGCCGCGCGGGATTAACCGAGCGATCTAAGGCGCTGCAGTCATGGACTGTGCGCCTGGTCCCGGCGGAAATTCGCATCCTCCCTCGGGCATGGGTGTGTGTGTTTGTCCTTAGGATAATTTAGGTTAAGTAGTGTGTAAGCTTAGGGACTGATGACCTTGGCAGTTAAGTCCCATAAGATTTCACAAACATTTGAACATTTTTGTAAGCATACTGCTACAGTTTTTTCGTGTAACTGTGGAGTACTTATGGTCTGACGCGATCGATAGTAATCGGCCACTTTGATCTCCAATAACTCACATGCCTGTAATTCATACCAATTTAGGTTTAAATTAATAGCTTTCTAAAGACACGGGGATCGACAAAATCGGATGAACCGTTTATATTTTGGAAATTCGTTGCTGGGTGTTACTTGTATAATTTACCGTCAGATACCGAACTTTAATCTAATAAAGATATTGAAAATCTGGTTACACCATCAGAATCGTCGTGCTAATAATAGTAATTTACATGTTTCTTTTTGAGTTATCATGATTCATCTGGCTACTATTAATTTCTATACGAACTGTGAAATGTCCGCCATTAAGGTTCCACAAAGTCCGCCATCTTTGGCACTCCCGTCATAGACATCGCCTTCATTGACACAAAGCACCGTCCTCGTCACAGCGGAATTCCCAGCCACGCGGCTGGACCATGCACTGGGGCTACCCCTCTCGTCCGGCTAATGTTCGCCACCACGTGTTTGCCGCCGGGCCCCGGCTGGCCGAGCGGCCCATGCGACCACGCCAACTTAGAATATTTTCAAGGCGCCACAATTCGCCCGTAACGTCACACACCTCCAGTTTTTAACATTCTGGCTTGCCAGAATGTTCAGAAGTAGCACCCTTCAGATCATACTAGTACATATAAACAAACTAGAAAGAACAGAATTAAATAATTAAAACGCCAGGCCAATAGTGTTCATAAAATTTTCGTTGTGGTGTGGGAGCAGCATGAATTTCGAAATAACTTAAACTAACACAAATTAAGAACGAAACGGTATATTAAATAAATGCCTGCATTAAAATTCTGCATAAATAATTTTTAGGACAAGAATTATAATTTTTAAATGCACTTTTACTTATGTGCGATTTTGTAATCCCTTCTTGTGCTACTCACTCAGCGCTAGGGCGCCTTGTTGCACTAATTTTTTCCATCGCTCTATACACGCTCACACGGATTTTAGCACAAAGTATTTATCAACTGACATCAGTCCTTTGACCAAGTGCCTTGCAGAAATCGTGTCTGCCTCTGCATTTCGAGCTCAACCGTTGATCGTGACAAATCTTTTTACAACGTAAACCAAAGTAGAAACCCCTCAACAAACCACTTCTCAAAACCAACCAAGATCCTCGCTAAAAATTCCCTCCAGAGGAAAAGGATACTGTAGGAACAAAGTCACAAGACAAATGACTGAATCACAGTAAGCTCAAATTCCCATAAGTTCTATTTAATTCACTTTAATAAATCCTTTCTACCTCCACGCACCAAAAAATTATAATACCCTTCAAATTGACCACTAAATTCCTTGCTACACCCTTATACAAAGCATAAATCGATACATATATTATTTAACTTCACAAGGTCACTGACCTCCATGCTCCCTCAATGCCTAAATTTGCCCGTCTTGCAAACGTACAGTGACACAATAAACCGACAAGTTACTAATGAATCCCCAAAGAAACATAAATTATCCCTCCAAATTACTACCACTAATTACAGATTAGAACAGCTTCTAACTTCTGCCCTTTGTCTATATACCTTTAGCAAATTTAAACTTCTCTCAATTCCACATATGTGGCAGCAACGACTGTAACGGTCTACCGTACCAACCCCAATCAGTCTCTGTAGAATCACATTCCTCCTTCATATACCTATTTGTACGAACCTCAGTACACAAACTGTCGCCATCAACACTATTTACTTCAGCCTTCTCTGAATTTTCTGTTAGTTCTTCCACACATTTCACCGATTCACTTCCCACAGTTTCACTTTCCCCTCCAAAACATCGACAAAAAAAAAATGGCTCTGAGCACTATGGAACTCAACTGCTGAGGTTATTAGTCCCCCAGAACTTAGAACTAGTTAAACCTAACTAACCTAAGGACATCACAAACATCCATGCCCGAGGCAGGATTCGAACCTGCGACCGTAGCGGTCTTGCGGTTCCAGACTGCAGCGCCTTTAACCGCACGGCCACTTCGGCCGGCAAAACATCGACACTTGCAGCTTCAACAAAATTACATATCAATTCACTGTTAAACACTTAATCTTCTTGAAATAATACACTACTGGCCATTACATTTGCTACACCACGAAGATGAAGGGCTACAGATGCGAAATTTAACCGACAGGAGGAAGATGCTGTGGTATGCATATGATTAGCTTTTCAGAGCATTCACGCAAGGTTGGCTCCGGTGGCGACACCTACAACGTGCTGACATGAGGAAAGTTTCCAATCGGTTTCTCATACATAAACAGCAGTTGACCGGCGTTGCCTGGTGAAACGATGTTGTGATGCCTCATGTAAGGAGGAGAAATGCGTACCATCACGTTTCCGACTTTGATAAAGGTCGGATTGTAGCCTATCGCGATTGCGGTTTATCGTATCGCGACATTGCTGCTCGCGTTGGTCGAGATCCAATAATAATATGGAATCGGTGGGTTCAGGAGGGTAATACGAACACCGTGCTGGATCCCAACGGCCTCGCATCACTAGCAGTCGAGATGACAGGCATCTCATCCGCATGGCTGTAACGGATCGTGCAGCCACGTCTCGATCCGAGAGTCAACAGATGGGGACGTTTGCAAGACAACAACCATCTACACGAACAGTTCGACGACGTTTGCAGCAGCATGGACTATCAGCTTGGAGGCCATGGCTGCGGTTACCCTTAACGCTGCATCACAGACAGGAGCGTCTGCGATGATGTACTCAACGACGAACCTGCTTGCACGAATGGCAAAACGTCATTTTTTCGGATGAATCCAGGTTCTGTTTACAGCATCATGATGGTCGCATCCGTGTTTGGCGACATCGCGGTGAACGCACATTGGAAGCATGTATTCGTCATCGCCATACTGGCCTATCACCCAGCGTGATGGTATGGGGTGCCATTGGTTACAAATAAATGGTTCGAATGGCTCTGAGCACTATGGGACGTAACATCTGAGGTCATCAGTCCTCTAGAACTTCGAACTACTTAAACCTAACTAACCTAAGGACATCACACACATCCATGCCAGAGGGAGGATTTGAACCTGCGACCGTAGCGGTCGCGCGGTACCAGACTGAAGCGCATAGAACCGCTCGGCCACAACGGCCGGCCATTGGTTACACCTCGGTCACACCTTGTTCCCATTGACGGCACTTTGAACAGTGGACGTTACATTTCAGATGTGTTACAACCCGCGGCTCTACCCTTCATTCGATCCCTGCGAAACCCTACATTTCAGCAGGATAATGCACGACCGCATGTTGCAGGTCCTGTACGGGCCTTTCTCGATAGAGAAAATGTTGGAATGCTGCCCTGGCCGGTACATTCTCCAGATCTCTCACGAATTGAAAATGACTGGTCAATGGTGGCCGAACAACTGGCTCGTCACAGTACGCCAGTCACTACTCCTGATGAACTGTGGTATCGTGTTGAAGCTGCATGGGCAGCTGTACCTGTACACGCCATCCAAGCTCTGTTTGACTCAAGGCCCAGGCGTATCAAGGCCGTTATTACGGCCAGAGGTGGATGTTCTGGGTACTGATTTCTCAGGATCTATGCAAACAAATTTCATGAATATGTAATCACATGTGAGTTCTAGTATAATATATTTGTCCAATGAAAACCCGTTTGTCATCTGCATTTCTTCTTGGTGTAGCAATTTTAATGGCCAGTAGTGTACATCGATGCCTAAGCCATCGTCGTCGTCGTCGACGTCGGCTGATACCTGTATACGAGTTTTCATTTCTCTCCTGAGATTTCCTTTGTCACGGTTCAGGAGTGGAAGTGTCGTTGATAGCTTAGCGTGGAACAGGCGGCCACAGACATTACAGCTGATGGAAGGTGGAGGACGTGGCTGAGCCTGGAGGAGTTTATGTCTCCGGCGTTTGTCATTCTCCATTCTTCGACGTTCCAGCTCAAAGTTTTGAAGAGAATTTGAGGTAACTGAGCGCCAGCGATTTCGATCTTCTTCTTTTGTGGACCAGTTACTCGGATCGATGTTAAAGTTTTTCAGATTTTTCTTGTGCTGATCCTTATAACGTTTGAGAGGGGCACCTCGTGGCCTTTTACCTGTGCTCACTTCGCTGTACAGCATTTGGCGTGGAAGTCTGTCATTTTTCATCCGCTGGACATGTCCGACCCATCTGAGTTGATGCCCAATGATAAGAGCATCCATGCTATAGATTTTTGCTTTCTCAAGAACAGCCGTGTTGGATATGAAGTCATCCCATTTCAGGTTCATGATATATCTTAGCTTCTGTTGGTTGAAGCGTTCTAGTTTCTTCAGATCACAGCAATATAATGTCCAGGTTTCGCAACCATATAGCAGGGTGGAAGTGTCTACAGCTTTGTGCACCATCAGTTTGGTGTACAGTGTTAGGTCTTTATTCAGGAAGACACGCTTTGTAAGACGTCCAAATGCTACATCTGTAGCACGTAATCTATTCTCCACATCTTTTCCAGATGAGCAGTTAGATGACAGTATGCTTCCTAGGTAGAGGAAATGGTCCACTTCTTCCAAGGGTGTATCATAAATGGATATGCTAAAATCAGGAACGGAGGAGCCAGGAGTTGGCTGCGCCATCACCTTTGTCTTTGGAATATTGATGGAGAGACCAAATCGTTCGTACGCCCTGCTGAAGGAATCAACTGACCGCTTCAACTCTGCAGGTGAATGAGCTGGAGAAGCATTGTCATCCGCATACTGCAGCTCTGTCACACGAGTGGTACTGGTGAACCTTTTTGAATGGAGTCTGGACTGGTTGAATAATCCTCCATCGAACCTGTACTTTAGTTCTATTCCTGCATTGTTTACGGATGTCTCGTAAAGGATAGCTGCCAGACACAATGCAAATAATGTTGGTGCAAGAACGCATCCTTGTTTAAACCCACTTGTTATTGGGAATTCACCGGTTGTTTCATTCTGGCAGAGGACCTGTCCAGTCATATCATCGTGGAGAGCTTCAATCAAGTCAACAAAACGTTCAGGACAGCCGAAGCGTTTTAATGCCATCCGCATGGCTTCTCTGGGAACTGTATCAAAGGCCTTTTCTAGATCGTAGAAAACAAGTAGTAAAGGCTTTTGCTGTTCTCTGCACTTCTCCTGTAGTTGTCGTGCACAGAAAATCATGTCAATTGTCCCTCTTGAAGGTCGAAACCCGCATTGAGACTCAGGTAGTATTGTCTCTGAAAGTGTCTGGAGGCGATTTAAAAGGATTCTTGCAACAATTTAGCCAGTGACAGAGAGTAGAGATATTCCCCGGTAGTTACCACAGACGCTTCTGTCGCCCTTCTTGAATATGGTGACAATTTTGGAGTTTTTCAAGTCAGCTGGTACCTCGCGGGTTTCCCACATATAGCATGAGTGAGAGGAGTCTAGTTTTTAGAGGCAAGCCGCCACCCTCAATAAGCTCCATCGGGATGCTGTCAGGTCCAGGAGCCTTCCCAGGTTTCACACTCTTGAGTGCCTTGCAAAATTCTTGAAAAGTTGGAGGATCAGCCATCCAGGGTTGTGGAGGGTGCTGTGGGACATTTTTGAGAAAATCTCCAGCGGCAGTAGAAGGGTTGTTTAACAGTGAGCTGAAGTGCTCTTTCCAACGATTTAAGATGTCCTGACTTTCAGTAAGAATGGTGGAGTTGTCAGCATCTTTCAGTGTTACTGATGAGGAGCGGATAGGTCCATACAGCTCTTTAATACCAGCGTAGAAGCCACGCAGGTTCCTTGCATCGGAAAGATTTTGGAGTTCTGTGGCTTTCTGTTGCCACCATTTGTTCTTGATTGCTCGTATTTCACTTTGACATTTCTGCTTGAGTTCTTGAAAGTGTGTTTTCTTTTCTGCGCAGGACGGATCTTCAGCAAGGGATAGGTAAGCATCCCGCTTTGCATTGATGATGGCTTGGATTTCTCCATGGTTGTCATCAAACCAGTAACTTCTTTTCCGTGCATTAAAACAACATTCTCAGCAGTTTCTTTGATGATGTTCTTCAATGTGGTCCATTCTTGTTCGACATCATCTATGATTGCTGGAGCTTTGTTAAGTTGTTCAGACAGTATGTCTTGGAAGTGTGAGCGAACTTTTTTGTTGTTCAGGTTGCTTATGTTGAATTTTCTGCGTGGTGGGTTTGAAAAGTGGGATCGTGACTTGCGACACTTTGGTACTCTCAAACGGCTGACTAAAAATCTATGGTCAGTCCAGCACTCTTCGATGTTTAGTGCTGCTTTTGTGATGAGAATGTCTTTCTTGTCACGCTGTCGAGTAATAACGTAGTGTATAAGATGCCAATGTTTGGAGCATGGGGGGATCCGTATAGTCTTATAGCGGTTAGGCAAGCGGAATTGGGTATTGGAGATGAAAAGCTCGTGCTCAGCACATAGACCAAGAAGTAACAACCCATTTGCATTGCAGTTTCCGACCCTTTGTTTACCCATGACGTCTCTCCAAAAACGGTTGTCCCTACCCACTATGGCATTGAAATCACCAAATAAAATAATTTATCTTTAATGGGTATCTTAGAGAGAGTACTGTTCAGTTGGTGGTAGAACTGATTCTTTGTGTCTTCATTACTGTCTAAAGTAGGAGCATATGCGGAGACGAAGGTGATGAAACTGTCTGAACTAATGGGTACTCTAAGAGTCATCAGTCTTTCATTAATTGAGACAGGTGTAAGCCGAAGATCTTTCACTAGTTTCGTTTTTACGGCAAATCCTGCACCATGGATGCGTGGTTCTCCTGCATCCTTTCCCTTCCAGAAGATGGTGTACCCTGAACGTACCTCACAAATGTGTCTCTCACCTGAGAGTCTTGTCTCACTCAAGGCAGCTATATCTATATCTAGCCGGGCTAGTTCTTGGGTGATAATAGCGGTTCTTCTCTCTGGCCTGTAATTGTTCACGTCCAGAAGAGTCCTGACATTCCATGTCCCTACTGTCATAATCATTTCATTCTTCTTTTGTTTACGTCCGCAGTATAAGCAGTGACGTACTGGGTGCGGATCCCCATCCCGGTTCAAGAGTGACTTCCGATGTTTAGCCCACATTTTTTAGGGTCTTCCCCATTCAGGGTGGGCAGCGTTCATCCTAAATAGGCCTGCCCAGTCGCAGATGCAGGACCAGAATCCCGAGTAGTCACACGGGTTCTCAGGAAGGCGACCATCACACGCCTGCCGCCAATGTGCAGGTCCAGACTAGTAGCTTCCAGCCTCACTCGGAGCCTGCTACCATCGTCCTTATCCCATCGCCATTGGTCATTAGGTAAAATGGCAGGAAAAATTGCCATTTGCGTGAATTTGTTGAAGGTGGATTACAGCTTGCGGGAAAGTGACCCACACAGTATGATTCTGGAACAATTCACCACGGCACATACGTGTGTGACATGTGCCTTCAGGTACCAGAACTGCAACGAACTGCCGCGAGCTCGATGATGGCTGAGCGGCGCCTTTACAGCCAGTTCGTCTGGCATGACCTCTTCCGCCTCCACGATCGTTGAGACCCTGGGATATAAGATTATTCTTCCGCTCGCTTCGCTGTTGGGTTGAAGGGTAGATAATACACTCCTGGAAACTGAAATAAGAACACCGTGAATTCATTGTCCCAGGAAGGGGAAACTTTATTGACACATTCCTGGGGTCAGATACATCACATGATCACACTGACAGAACCACAGGCACATAGACACAGGCAACAGAGCATGCACAATGTCGGCACTAGTACAGTGTATATCCACCTTTCGCAGCAATGCAGGCTGCTATTCTCCCATGGAGACGATCGTAGAGATGATGGATGTAGTCCTGTGGAACGGCTTGCCATGCCATTTCCACCTGGCGCCTCAGTTGGACCAGCGTTCGTGCTGGACGTGCAGACCGCGTGAGACGACGCTTCATCCAGTCCCAAACATGCTCAATGGGGGACAGATCCGGAGATCTTGCTGGCCAGGGTAGTTGACTTACACCTTCTAGAGCACGTTGGGTGGCACGGGATACATGCGGACGTGCATTGTCCTGTTGGAACAGCAAGTTCCCTTGCCGGTCTAGGAATGGTAGAAGGTGGGTTCGATTACGGTTTGGATGTACCGTGCACTATTCAGTGTCCCCTCGACGATCACCAGTGGTGTACGGCCAGTGTAGGAGGTCGCTCCCCACACCATGATGCCGGGTGTTGGCCCTGTGTGCCTCGGTCGTATGCAGTCCTGATTGTGGCGCTCACCTGCACGGCGCCAAACACGCATACGACCATCATTGGCACCAAGGCAAAAGCGACTCTCATCGCTGAAGACGACACGTCTCCATTCGTCCCTCCATTCACGCCTGTCGCGACGCCACTGGAGGCGGGCTGCACGATGTTGGGGCGTGAGCGGAAGACGGCCTAACGGTGTGCGGGACCGTAGCCCAGCTTCATGGAGACGGTTGCGAATGGTCCTCGCCGATACCCCAGGAGCAACAGTGTCCCTAATTTGCTGGGAAGTGGCGGTGCGGTCCTCTACGGCACTGCGTAGGATCCTACGGTCTTGGCGTGCATCCGTGCGTCGCTGCGGTCCGGTCCCAGGTCGACGCGCACGTGCACCTTCCGCCAACCACTGGCGACAACATCGATGTACTGTGGAGACCTCACGCCCCACGTGTTGAGCAATTCGGCGGTACGTCCACCCGGCCTCCCGCATGCCCACTATACGCCCTCGCTCAAAGTCCGTCAACTGCACATACGGTTCACGTCCACGCTGTCGCGGCATGCTACCAGTGTTAAAGACTGCGATGGAGCTCCGTATGCCACGGCAAACTGGCTGACACTGACGGCGGCGGTGCACAAATGCTGCGCAGCTAGCGCCATTCGACGGCCAACACCGTGGTTCCTGGTGTGTCCGCTGTGCCGTGCGTGTGATCATTGCTTGTACAGCCCTCTCGCAGTGTCCGGAGCAAGTATGGTGGGTCTGACACACCGGTGTCAATGTGTTCTTTTTTCCATTTCCAGGAGTGTAGATACTAGAGAGGAAAGTGAAAGACACCCTCGGGCCTCAGAAACCTAATACCGTTGGGGTCGAAGAAACCAAGAGTTGGCCAAGGGAGGCCGGATAGGAAAGGAAACAGGAGAAGCCTGACACAAGTAATTGGAAGTAATGCCAGGCTTAGCTAAGAGCCCGTGTGGTTGCCACCCACATACTCCCAAGACGTCTCAGCAACCTCGTCTGCTGATACACTATTTAAATCACTACAAAAATTCACATCAGAAACCTTTATTTTCCTCCGTCAACTAATTAAATTTATGCGAGTCGCACACAACTTTATCCTCCGCCGCTACATTACACAGATTGCTGCTACCCTGTCATATAATTTTAGGACTTCTAGACTTGCTACATTCCGCTGTGATCGCACAAAAATCAGCACACACTGTCATTTCTACAGACCTTTCATCTAAATTAACCCCCGAGCCTATTTTACATACATTCTCACTTCACACTCTGACACACGTTTTATATTCACACATTCATCAATAAGTTTCGTTTTACCTTCATTCGTGACTAGAAACACGTAAATTCCTTCCTCCGAAGTATCAATATCAGTAGCTTTTACATCATTACGTAAATTACCATTACTCTGTTCCTTTAAACAGAAATCATCTACCTACGCAGATATATTTTTAACTTCAACTGCTATCGAGACCAATGCTAAGCCTCCCTTAGTAACACTGATGCTTTCCGCCGAAACACATTCACCGTCACTTGCAGTTGGTGAGACCAAAGTTACGCCGCCTTCACTAACATCGACGCTTTACGCCGACTCACAAATACTTGTTACTACAACACCTTCCTTACTGCAATTGCTAGCATTTGCTAATACCTCTTCAGAACTCTCCATACGATTTGCTTTCACAAAATTCATCTCCTATTTAACTTCTTTTTGAACCACTGAATCTTTCCATTTATCACCATTTACACACTCATTCATTACACATGCACAACTTACATCATTCCCCGCAAATTTATTCCCATTACTTTTACTTAAATCAGTCACTAATCTATGCTTCCGCCGTTCGCGCGTTCTTTTATTGAAAGAGCCACATATATAGACTTCCTCTTTAGCATTCTTCATATTACATAATTGTTGCCTTTCTCCAAACCTATCAACATTTCTACCATTATCTCCAGTTCTTTTCATAGACTGTTTAGATCGCTATCCCCGGACCTGAGATGTGGCAAACATCAGTTTCCCGACCGGCTCTCCTGTCAAATCTGCGTTCTTTACTCGGATCCCTTTCATGGAAGTTATCACTCATGTTCGTTCTCCGACCATTCTGCTCATTCCCGCTACTATCTCCCTGAGAATTCCTTTGATATCTCTCATGATAGTTATTTTGGTGGTGAGCCGGCCGGAGTGGCCGAGCGGTTCAAATGGTTCCAATGGCTCTGAGCACTATGGGACTTAACATCTGAGGTCATCAGTCCCCTAGAACTTAGAACTACTTAAACCTAACTAACCTAAGGACATCACACACATCCATGCCCGAGGCAGGATTTGAACCTGCGACCGTAACAGTCGCCTAGAAGCGCTTAGAACCGCTCGGCCACACTGGCCGGCGGCCGAGCGGTTGTAGGCGCTTCAGTCTGGAACCGCGCGGCCGCTACGGTCGCAGGTTCGAATCCTGACGCGGGTATGGATGTGTGTGATGTCCTTAGGTTAGTTAGGTTTAAGTAGTTCTAAGATCTAGGGGACTGATGACCTCAGAAGTTAAGTCCCATAGTGCTCAGAGCCATTTGAACCATTTTTTTTTAGTTGTGATTATTTGGATTTCCATTTTGATAACTACCATCTGTTTGCTCTGAGGTTTGAACTTCAAAGCCGTCTCTAATTTTTCCAGAAATTCTAGAAATTCGTCCATGGAATCACATGGACTATGGACAAGATCCCACTGCAAATCTTCGGGTAATCGCCTATTTAACGTGGTGATTTCCGTTAAAACAGCCAACGGATTTTTCACATGCATAAGTTTGCCAAGTTAGCGCTTGCAAAGAGCTCTCATTATCCCATTACCATACCTGTAACTCGGCCCGTTTAAGAATTCATTTTGGATCAGCGTTTGCTTTGCCTCGCTCCAAAATGTATTCAAAAAACACTTTTCGAACTCTTCATACGATTCGAACTAACTACATCTAACATTTGCCCAAGACTGTGGGTCTCCCTCCAAATGCCGTTTAAAATATTTTATTTTCGCTTCGTCCGACATGCCGTGAAAAAAAGGGTCCTTACGCGCAGCCAAGAAATCTACTGCGTGATACCTTCCGTCATCCGTGTAACATTTCACAGATCCGGTATTTTCCCAAGGGATATTTATAGTCGCCGTGGCTTGTTGGGAGGCTAACGAATTTAAATCACTTTTTATCTGTTGCATTTTTTTTTAATTCATTTTCACTAGAGACTCTGGACTTTATTTTATCTTTAATTTTGCCCACTTCTTTCTGACCCTCACCTACACGATTGGCAATGTCACTAATTCCTAAATTTACATCGCTTTTATGAGCATCTTGCGCTTTTATACAGTCTCTTACATTGTCCCCAAGATCCGTCTGTGTCTTATCCATTTTTTCCCCAAGATCTTTTTCCACTGATTCGACTTTAGATTTTACTATTACAACTTCGTCTGTAATTTTTCCCATATCCACTGGAAAACATTTTAATTTATCATCAATTCCTTTTTCAAGGTTACCCATAATTTATTTCAACTTCCTCTTTCACAGCGGAACCTATTTCAGTTCGTATCGTAGCCATATCAGTCCGAATTGTATCCGTAACTGTTTTCAATGTGCCCATACCTGTTCGCAATGAAGCCATATCTGTTCGAACTGCAGTGATATTATTGGCCATTCCCTGGATCATTTGCATTAGCTGAGACATATCCACCCCACGTTCATTCCCCTTGCACGAATTCCCTCTAGTTACACTTTCGCGCTTTAATTTCGGACTAGTCGTCTCACTTCCGTTTTCATAATTACACATACTAGGTGACTGTTTTGTATTCGCGAGATCTATAAGTGGAGCTTGAATTTCAAACACTCTCTCAGTATTTGCGGAGGCACTTATCTGATCTGAAATGGTTCCCTCTGCCATGGCGATGCCGTCGGTAGTAGTGGAAGTCGACATTGAAGACTGCTCTGGAGTACTCGGAGATGCTGCCGTCGTACTGCCGCTGGACTGCGTCCGCCACCGGAGTAAACCGCCTGATGTAACTGTAGCTGCTGCCGATGACCGCGTGTTCCAACCGTCTCCGACACCTCTGTCCTTTAAACGCACTAACCCCTACTGTTCCCCTGCACTCAACTTATTTAGACTCTGGGCTCCCATGCAGACTGCCTTAAACGTGTTAGATTAGGACTTCTATCGACAGCACGGGTTAAAAGTGGAAATTACTGCGTAATTTCACTACTTCCAGAAACCTACTTGCGGAAGAAAACCGATCTCACACTATGTTTAGCGAGAGGTTCACTCTACAGATATCTCTACCGATTTTGCAAAGGTTTTTACACTTCGCACAGTATACTGGATCACAGAGAGCAAATTAATTACCACTTTGCAAGGCACAAATTCCGGACGAGCCCTAAATGCGCGCTTTCCAATAATGGTTCAAATGGCTCTGAGCACTATGGGACTCAACTGCTGTGGTCATAAGTCCCCTAGAACTTAGAACTACTTAAACCTAACTAACCTAAGGACAGCACACAACACCCAGCCATCACGAGGCAGAGAAAATCCCTGACCCCGCCGGGAATCGAACCCGGGAACCCGGGCGTGGGAAGCAAGAACGCTACCACACGACCACGAGATGCGGGCGCTTTCCAATAATAACTATGCGCCCTCCGACTCAACGTTGCAATATTATAAGGTTTGGTTGGTTTCGTTGTGTAGGGGCTGGGATACGTAGCTGCCGCTTTACAGTCCAAATACTGCTGAGTCTACAGTATACAACAAGAATACACACATGAATCGAATGGTCGAAGTTCCTATCACTTGGCAATTGCGAATCTTGAACGTAACATAGACGTTTACAAATGAAATACTGCAATTAAATAAAATTTGCAGGTGCTGTCTTAACGACTTTAAATAAGGTAACGACGACAGTAGAAGTACTTTCGAGAACGCGGTATATTTCTGCAAAAGATTTATTGGTGTCGATGTTCCAGCAGTTAAATAAAACATAAGTTCAATAACAGGGAAACAATAGATTCCTACTGCACCTAATTAGTTTTGAGCAACAACATAGCTCGCGAGATATTCACTTCTAAACGCACACTACGTCTTCACTGCAGAAGCTACGGAAATCACACAAGAGCACAGGTCGGCACTCCGAAATTTTTCCATCAGTCACGACCACGCTCAAACTGCTCCCATGTGCAAGTCTTTCCGCCGATTGTTCCGTACTGTCCAGAACTGCCGCACCTATGCTACCGATCCCCGAACTACCTCCTGTCCTCTCCGGAAACGATGCTCCTTCCTACTTCCATACAGTCTCACCACGTGTCTTTTGCAATGATCGCTGTGATTGGCTAGAGCACTCCCACCCTGTCTTCAAACAAGCGCACACTCGCAAACATAATGAAACATATTCGAAATATGGGATCTACATTTAAATACTTGAAATTAAATTAATATTCCTACGGCTGGACCATAAAAATGCTCTAACTGACATTATTAGATATATAAGCAAATTAAATGGTTCAAATGGTTCAAATGGCTCTTAGAACTATGGGACTTAACATCTATGGTCATCAGTCCCCTAGAACTTAGAACTACTTTAACCTAACTAACCTAAGGACATCACACAACACCCAGTCATCACGAGGCAGAGAAAATCCCTGACCCCGCCGGGAATCGAACCCGGGAACCCGGGCGCGGGAAGCGAGAACGCTACCGCACGACCACGAGCTGCGGACAAAACAAATTAAATAAATATGTATTAAAGAAATAGAACAATAGGCAGGCGAGTAGCCTAATGTCTCTCTGCTTTCTAAAACACAGTAAATATTTAGCCAATTTCTTCATGAATAGTAGATATCAGATATAAACAAAGACATAGATGAATAAATAAATTTATAAGCATGCTGCTACCGTTTTTTCGTGCAACTGTGGAGAACATATGGCCTGACGCGATCGATAGTAATCGGCCACTTTGACCTGCAATAATTCATGTATTATTCATGTTACATGCCTGTAATTCATACCAATTTAGGTTTACACCAACAGCTTTCTAAAGACACCGCGATCGACAGAATCGGATGAAGCGTTTATATTTTGGAAATTCGTTGCTGGGTGTTACTTGTATAACTTACCGTCAGATAGTAAACTTTAATAAAGATATTGAAAATCTGATTACACCATCAGAATCGTCGTGCAAATTATAGTAATGTACATGTTTCTTTTTGAGTTATCATGATTCATCTGGCTACTATTAATTTTTATAGGAAATGTGAAATGTCTGCCATTAAGGTTTTACAAAGTCGCCACCACGTGTTTGCTGTCGGGCTCCGGCTGGCCGAGCGGCCCGTGCGACCACGCCAACTTAGAATATTTTCAAGGCGCCACAATTCGCCCGTTACCTCACAAACTCGGCATAGTCTGGAACTCGCCTGCCATAGTTGCTATTCCGTTTACTCAGTTAAATTCAGTGTTTGAACCTTGTATCAAGTCCCACATCCTAAGTTTTCACTGTTTGCGTTTATCAATCCGGCAACTATTGCGACTATTCGATCACATTGTAAAACACATTTCAACACAGTCTTCAGCATTAAACACTTCCCTTTTGGATTGAATTAGCGGTTCGGCCATAGACGCTGAAAACAAATGCAGACTTCCCCCTGTCGTGTTGTGATTATCCATCTCTGTCGTTACATCAGTTCAACGATTACCTAAAACTAACGCGGAAATTTCATTAAATTAATCTATTTGCTATTTCTAAAAAACTATAACACGAAAATTTTACGGAAATTTGTGCACCTAGAAGGGTAAAAATGCATCGCAACTGAGGCAGGCCGGCCGCGGTGGCCGAGCAGTTCTAGGCGCTTCAGTCCGGAACCACGCGGCTGCTACAGTCGCGGGTTCGAATCCTGCCTCGAGCAAGGATGTGTGTGATATCCTTAGGTTAGTTAGGTTTAAGTAGTTCTAAGTGCAGGGGGCTGATGACCTCAGATGTTAAGTCACATGGTACTTTGAGCCATTTGAACCATGATCAGGCGCTAATAAATCAAATTTAACATAGAAAATTATATGCAGTGGCTACACTTTATAAGCTGTTGCAAATACAAGTAAATGTAGTTACAGGCTATTAAAGTTTCAATCTGGAGATTACTTTTAAACCTTTAAGTAACCATTCCGTAATGAGTTGTTCTACGCCGTTGCTGACGATTGCTGAGATTATTCATTCAATAACGGCACGGACTAAATCCTTCACCGTAGTCCAACTCATCTGCTATAGCCGTAGCGGTAGAGGTAAAGTTAGGTAGAGGAGAATTATTGCCATAAGCATTGCGACTTAGTGCAGAGAAAACACAGTAGTCTCGAGATAATAGTCGTATTAAAATCTTAAGGTAGTGGGTCACAATACGTAGATAAATATAAATAAAAGAATTATCAAAATATTTAGCTGAAATGAATCAGAGACATCAGACAATGTTACCGAAGTGTCACCCTACAGGCATATGAAGACCATTACTTCCGAACCAGTTATTTAACCGTTATATCATCTCATTTTGTAGTTGCACCGTTGTCTATGTCATTTAACAATAACACCTGAAAAGGAAATAATTGTGTGTGTGTAAATTAAGAAAAAGCTCTGGCGGACTACACGTTGCAGAATACAAAACTTCCCCTTTTGTTATTGGCCTTGAGACTGCAATATAGGATGCAATGCTGAAAGTTTCATAATGCCCGAACAGAGGGAGAGGAAACACGAATAAATGCTGTTATGATGTGAATATGCTGTTAAAAATGAAATTAAACTGCACTTCAAAATTAATTTCGTTTCTAATTAATAAATTTCGCTGAGGATAACTGCATTTAATTGGACATGTTTAGCGTAATTAAATTTTGCATAACGACGTTTCTGAAATACAAGTAAAACAAAATCCGCTCCTGAATGAATTAATTATAACATTTGACCTGCAACGTAGTAAGTAAAAGATCACACTAGATCCACTGACTTTGCAGTAAAAGTTGGTTCTTTTGATGGTAACTGATACTGAAAATATATCTCTTAAAACAAAAACGACTTCATTCTTCGAATATCACGGACATGAGGGGATACTAACTCATTGCACTCATGGTTACCGAACTTTCACGACAAGCTACATGTATTACAGCTCTACCATAACGCGTGAATTTCAGCAACAAAGAACTGCAAAACTGACTACGTAATCAGTCTCATACGTTCTGGTATAATTGATGTAATATCAGGTCAAAGAGTTTGTCAATGGAAGGATAGAAGTGTGAAGTGTGAGGTGAACGACGAATTCCTTGGAGACTGAACGCAATCTCGTTTTGACGCGGGGTCGAGGAAGATAAGCTGTTGTAGAACCATCAGACACTTACTTTAAGCGATTAAGAGAAACCATGGAAAACCCATACTAGCATGAATGGAAGGGGACTTGGACCCTGAACTTCCCAAATGGGAGTTCAGTGTCTCACCACTGCACAGTAATATCTAACAGCATAGTGCCCAAGTGCTTTCGGTAACCCAAGTGTATGAAAGTCTCTCACATCAAGAATATTTTCTTATGTTGGACGATGAAGATCACGATCATCAGTCACCAGAACTGTTCCATTGGTAATATATAGCTCTAATTCCAATTTCCGAAATGACATCCTAAGCCAGAAATCCATAGAATTTCAATTTCACGTTCGAGAAGAAAATTTAGTAAAGTTTGTGCTCTTTACACCACACGCAGAGGACACTTTCCGCTCCCTGTAGCTGCCTCTGAAAAATAAGCAGCCGCTTTAGGTTGCGGTACTCAAACAGCTCTTTAGCGAAATTTATCAGACTGCGCACGCCACCGGCTTTCTCGTCGTGCTGGCATACGGTGATAAACAGATAAAAGGAGTAGAGTTTTCTCCACGACAGAAAAATTGTAACATTGTATACGATTGAAATTGTCCTTGCAATTTACCATTTAACTGACCAACACTTTGTTATTTACAAATGTGTTATACTAGTAGCCGTATTTTCCTTAAACACAATAAAATAAAATATGATTTGTGCCATCTACAGACCTTTAATGGGAGGATACAACAGGCTGGTCGCTGTATTCTCAACATTGAGAAAATGTTACGTTATAATTATGAATAATATTGATCTCACACGATTTTGTAACCCTTTGAAATCGTCCAATCTAAATTTGTTACGTAAAATACCGATGTCTAGACGGTAATTTGAAAAGCTAAATAGATTGCGACCTCAAATGTACGCAGTAGTGCCATCTCTCCTGTTGGTATACAGACATACTGTTAAATCGGTGTATCGTAACTTCCCCTACCGGTCGTCACGTGACACGTAAGCCCAACTGTCAGAACTATGCCGAAATGATGTAGGGTGATGAATTGTTGCCTTATCAAAGCATTGTAAAGTCCTCGCAGGTGTCAAATAAAGTGTTGTTCAAACCAATCTTCAGATTGAGGACATCCGTATCTTACTTACAACAAGTGCTGTAGGTACGATAAAATGAGAGGAGTCAAGTGGACACTGCTCTACATAGGTAAGGTAATCAGAAAAGCGAACCCTAGGCTGCGAGCTCGACACAGCCTCTAGAGAGATGCCATGAAGACTAAGCCAGGTTTACGACGAGAACATTGCAGTCTCAATGCAGTACAGTACTTACAGACTTCTCTCTAGGTCTTACTCTTCCAAAAAAAAAAAAAAAAAAAAAAAAAAAAAATATTCAGAACAAAGCTTTTATTTAAAGTAGCTTTCCCCGATTGCGGCCATAAAAGGCCACCTTCAGTTTTTGGGTCAGTTGTGGCTATGTGGCTATTAAAGGCTATCTTCAGATCTTTTGTAGCAGTCTTCAGACCGAAGAAGTTTTTGATGCAGTTTTCCATGCTAGTCTATCCTTTGCTAGCCTCTTCAGTATTGGAACAACGTTCATTCTACACAAAAGTACCATTATCCAAGATGGCAGCGATGACATCATCCAAGATGGCGGCTATGACGTCAGATGATGACGCAAGTACCATTATATAAGATGGTGGCTTTTGGCGGGAAAGTGTCACTCCCCCTCCCCCTCCCCTGCCCCAGAAATATGGCAGGAAGTTCAAATTCCAACAGGATAATATATCACACCATGCTTATCTCTACGAACCTAAGAAAATCGTGGGAAGATAGGTCACTTTGGCAACCTCCACTAACCTAAGTCACCCAACCACCATCTCTTCCTATGAACTGGCACCATGTTTGAATTTTGGCAGTAAAGAAAGGTCACTTGGGGTTTCTCTACTAAGCTAAGAAAATGGCGTGAAAGAAAGGACACTTGGACAGGCCTCAGTCACCTGACCGCCACCTCCTCCTAAGGATTCGTGGTAAAAGGACTCGGCCAGTGCTGGACATCAGTCTTTATTCTGCATGCACCAGTCCTTCTTTAAATAATTTCATGCGGCACAGCCATCCAGTGTGTTCACCATGGCCGGCCGGTGTGGCCGTGCGGTTCTAAGCGCTTCAGTTTGGAACCGTGTGACCGCTACGGTCGCAGGTTCGAATCCTGCCTCGGGCATGGATGTGTGTGATGTCCTTAGGTTAGTTAGGTTTAAGTAGTTCTAAGTTCTAGGGGACTGATGACTACAGATGTTAAGTCCCATAGTGCTCAGAGCCATTTGAACCATTTTTTTTTCACCATGAGGTCCGGACTCCAGCTGACCTAGTACACAGTAACACCATCAGAGGGTGCTCTCATCTGTGATGTAATCCAAGATGGTGGTCCAAAAGGCTGGAAACAGTGTGTTCACCACGAGGCACAGACTCAAACTGACATAGTACACAGCACAACCGCCAGAGGGCGCAGTCGTCCAAGATAGCAACCATGACATCAGGTGATGACGCAAGTTCTGTTATCCAAGATAGCGGCAAACAGTGTGTTCACCATGAGGTCTGGACATTGTACACACTGCCACCAGCAGAGGGGTCTGACATCAATTTTGTGACATAATCCAAGATGGTGGTGTTGGGGGGGGGGGGGAATAGCAGAAAAACGATTCTGCCTGTGCTCGACGAAAGTTTTTATTTTGCAGGCAGTGTCTCACTATTCGGTCATCTAGACGATGGCAAAGTTAACTCAGATACATTCCTACACTCCAACACACATCTGCATTTGGACAGCTGCTGCCATTAACGGGGAATGTGAATCATACCCACCATAGGCCATGCATATACATAATAATTCTAGAAAACTGGTCACATATTGGTTTGTCATTATACTTACAATTAAATGTTATAATCGTGGTCTCAATTGAACGGCATTCGACAATGAGCGAAGTAACGGAAATTCACCCTGCTGATGTCCGTGGTTCTGGATATGGAAATATCTGTACCTTCCTTATGACTGGACATAGTCATATCCTTTACATGTATCGGAACACAAACACATACATTGTAAGCCTGATGTTCAAATGGGAACATATCACCCCCCTCCCCCCCACTACTGCTAGGTATAATACTCGACCAATAAATGATTCCACACGATGCAAACTAATACTGACCGAAAATCAAAGATGGGTGGGCATGTCTCTTAGGTTTTTCTTGTGAGTGCTACCACTGTGTCTCAGAAAGAGAGGTGTAATCAGTTAGATGTTAAAACAACTCAAGCGCAACAACTACTGTATGTTACCATCACAAGCGGTCTTGGTTCTACAGCTGCACACAAGTATCCATGTTAAAAGCTATACCCATTTTAAAAATCGAGGTACGACATTACCTCTGAATGAGGTGTTCTTTTCCAGAAAAATACCGTGACAGTGATCATAGGAATGTGTATTATCAGACCAACACGTAGCCTACAAT
The DNA here is from genome assembly GCF_023864275.1 of Schistocerca cancellata. Lineage (NCBI taxonomy): Eukaryota > Metazoa > Arthropoda > Insecta > Orthoptera > Acrididae > Schistocerca > Schistocerca cancellata. The sequence continues at coordinate 458,375,819 of NC_064629.1, forward strand.
GCAACCTCGAGATAAATTTAACGCATTTTGAAAGTGATTTGGCTAAGGAACATGGTATGTAAGCGGTATTTGCCACTCCCTCACACCGTCCCAGCTAGATAATTCTATAGTATTTGTAGCGCATTCTGTCTCAATACCATATCAGAGGTTCCGCTATATTTCCACTTAGTTATTGGAGACGACTGATTGAGAAGGAACACCATCACTAGTAGTAGATGATGTGCTGATTGAGGTCGTAAGAAAATGTACATTAGCTATCCGCTAGAGATGATATCCATGAATTGGAATCAGGTATTTCCATTCAAGCACGTACCTGCACCAGATCCTATTGACAATTCCTTTAATGATTACAAGCACTACTCAATCATGTTCCTGGTACTCTCATATCTCGCAACGAGTCACCTTAATCAAACTGGTCTGCTACAGTAAAATTACAACCTGGTTTCATCAGTACCTATGCATCTTGCAACTGATCCAATTTCCACAACTTTGCGCATGTGATCGTTCCATTTAAGTCGGAACTGTTTTCACCATTCGGGCAATGTGGTGCATACCAAAACTATATACAGATACTACAGTCCGAAGCAGATCCACGTCCATTCAAATCAATCAGGCCGACATACTATCATCATTATCCTCTACCCCCCCCCCCCCCCAACAGAGAAAAATTACGAACTATAAAAAACCCACTAACTTCATCCAACATAGAAGTCACCTAGGCACCGATGCTGGCGCAATGATGTATAGTTGCGGTGCGGTCCAGCGTTGAGTAAGAGATTTCGCAATACTCCCCAGAATAGCGCAGCGTTTAGCCCTCCAAGCATTCCTATAGTATATGCCGTCCTTCACTGAATTTACACCTCAAACTGCTGCTGCTACTGCCACCTGTGTGGCACGATCCTATTAAATATACAGGCACTGCAGAGGCCACTATAAAGATTAGGCGAATGATCGTATCCCACAGACTATACTAAACCGCATGAGACGCTTCCTGTGTTCCTGTTTTGTTGCTTGAAACACTGTTTTCCAACAAGCTTTTGTATAATGCCAAATATTTCGTTTTTCTGCCATGACTTCGAGGCCTGTGCCAGGTTCTAAACTGACATTAAGAAGTTCTGACCCACGGCATTTCGCAGGAAACTAGACGTTGCACGGTGTAAATCATGTTCTTATGGTGAATAGCATAACACGCCACACATCCGCTGATATTAAATGAAAGACAGTTACAACATAAGGAAACCGGAAGAGATTTACGGCGTTTGCAGAAGTTTACAAACTACAGTCTGAAGGTGATACACGAGCTCTACACTTAGACTCATCTCTCACACTGACGGAATAGCTGACGACTCTGCGTTCCCTTTCGACTGGTTCCTCATATTGCACCCATGTACGCGATCAATGTTTCAGTGCAATCCACCCCAGAAGGTGCTGTCCATCCAGCAAAAGTCTTCCCTCAAATCAAACAAGCGATGTCAGTCAATCATTATGTGGTAACCACCAGTGTGCTAGTGCACGGATGGGATGGAAAAGACACCATCAATGTACTCTAATAATAAGCATCACAGTTGATAATCGCGCAAACAATTTTAGCAGTTTTACGGTAACTTCAACACAGGCCTATGATGTGACAGCATGTTTCCCAAATTTCAGTATCATAGCTAAACCACCCCTTTCCACTCTGCGATTATCATTGTGAACATGGATAGATGACTGTGCAGTACGTCCATGCAGTGTGAATTCTCCAACACATAAATCATCAAAGTATGCCAGACATCGATAAACATCTTTCTATCACCTCCAGCCTAGTGTTTAATTTACGATCTATCTCTCTGCATATGGGAGTCACAGATCATTCTCGCTGTCTTAGGGCAAAATTAGAGAGTGAAAGACCCTCCTCACACTCTCATTGCCCAACCTGCCCCGCAGTACTGTTAGCGAATTAACCTGCAACCAGCCAGAAGAAGACCGCTACTCTCCACGTCTCGTGAATGAATGGAGCTTTACGAGTCCTCACCCATCTCGAGATGCACTCATGTCGAGGAGCTTAGCACTCCTTGTCAATGTATAGTAACAGATTTCAAAGTTCTGTGATGTAATAGCAGACAGTTAAGAAGAGCAAGAAACGAAATATGCGCAATAGAGCACCAGCTGGTTGGAGTTCGACGCATTCTTACGTAAATCAACCAAGCTTTCAACTCAAAAGTATAGTTCTATGATCGGTACCTGGAATGTATCGCCAAGAGAGAACGTAAACACACCCACTCCTAAGTCTACAACGTTCTGCCCTTAAAACGGACTATAATGTTAGATCGCCTGCGTTTCCGGTCTACCAGTTGCATGGAATGTAGTATTGTTAATATTTCATTGTGAGAAATATATTTCAAGCACATGACATACATCCTTCTTCCCGGTTTCTCTACGATAAACTATGTTATCGAACGGTGAAACGAAAACAACTACTTCCGTAAAACACTTACTCTGCATGATACGAGCACAATATAACTTTCCGGAGATGTATAGTGTCCACTGTTCATATACGATTACGGTTCATAAATTATATGACGCTTGCATCAGGTCTATACAAAATGATCGTTAGTAGTGGGGAATACCTCCTACAAGGAAACAGATAAATGTATATCAGCAGCGTCCGACATATGAAGATTAAAAGTCATTCCATCACTAACTCTGTAAACAGCACATCTGTTGTGTAAATGCGTACACAGGGATTACAGCACCTCACATGCACCTATCGCTAACTTAGTTATGAAGCTGAAAGCTCGATTTTACACCCAAGACGTTACAGGGTGGGGGATGGAGTACATCGCATAAATCGAAGTTCTTTTAAAGGAATGTGTCAAGTATCATCACACATGAGATGGAAGTCCTCTGATGACCGACAGGTTTACCATTAACTGCCGCAAGTAGACAGTGCTTTAAACCACATACAGAACACGTGGCTGTTTGCAACTAAAATGCAGGCTATGTCACATGACTGATGCAGAACACTGGAAAGCTTGACCTTCAGTAACTTCTCCTTCCTTAGAATGCATCAGTTAATCATTAAATCGTACCTCGTTACAGCTCCATCTCAATCGATCACCCCATCCACTTGCTGTTATCATTTAACGCAGATGCAAGTAAGTTTATAGGTGAATGGTTCTCTGTCCTCCTGAAAAGCATCAAACACAGTAGTCAACTTGCGTGCATCACTGGTACCTCAATAGACATACGGTATAATGCTGCCTCGACAGAAAAGAATTGACTGCTCCCTGATTCCCTTCCTTTTGATGTAGATGTTTTCTCGGATTCCTCTTGTTTCAGCATACTTGTTCCCATGTACAAATTGTTCGGTGTGAATCACGAGATACACAAGTACTTCCTCAATTTCCCCCATTTCGGCGTATAATGGGTCGATTTATACCTATTCCCTCGTCACTATTCACATTTCTATCGATTTTATGTCATATCTATCCATGCAATCATGACATAACCTCTCGTTCTGTGTTCTAAAATTACCTGTAAATGTAGCACACCTGCCAACAACTAGCCAAAATGCACTCATCTGGAGGCATAATACAGCACTGTACTCGAATTTATCCAGTCACCACCACATTCGGAGAGTGAACCACTTTCAAAATGCGTTAATTTTATCACGAGGTTGCTTCATGGATTACATATTGGACTGATAATACACGTTGCTACAGTCACCCTCACAGCATTTGTCTGGAAAAAACTACCTCATTCAGAGGTAACGTCATACCTCAATTAGTAAAGCGGGTATAGCTTTCAACATGGTTACTTGCGTGCACCTGTAGAACCAAGACCGCTTGTGATGGTAACGTACAGTAGTTGTGTTTCTTTAACACTATGTCTTACTAAGACACAGTGGTAGCACTCACAAGAAAAACCTAAGAGACATGACCACTCATAGTTGATTTTTGGTCAGTATTACTTTGCATCGTCTGGAATCATTTACTGATAAAGTATTATACTTAGTAGTAGTGGGGGGGGGGGGTGCGTGATATGTTCGCATTTGAGTATGTGATGGTAACTTTTAATTGTAAGTATAATGGTAAAATATATATGTCACTGGTTCTCTAGAATGATTCTGTGTATGCATGGCCTGTGGTAGGAATGATTCACGTTTGCCATTAACGGCAGCAGCTGTCTGAATCTAGAGGCCTGTTGGAGTATAGGAATGTACCTGAGTTAACTTTGCCGTCGTCGAGACGGTCGAATAACGAACTGATACCTATTATGTGTTAGGTGACTTCCGTGATCAAGTGGAAATTTGAGACGATAGTGCATGGAGGTGCGTTTGCACTGGACCGCTATTCCCTCCCATGTAAATTGTTCAGTTGACTGCCTCTGAACATCTCGCACCTTCATTTAGTTGAGAGAAGATCATTGTGGTGTGTGCATCTAGAATGTGGAAACACGTTTGCCTGTTCTCTAGAAATGGGAAAGACCTTAGTTGGCTTGTAAATAATAAGAATGATTTGAAATCTGTTACATCGCCGACGTCGGTATTCGAGAGTGGAAATATGAGTTTCCTCTATTTGTTTCTGGTTACTCAGTGGTTTACAGCATACTGCACCTCGCTAAAGTTTCGGGTTTGTAGAGAAATAATTTCAAGTTTATATCTTGAGAATTATGTTGCGCTAGCGCTCGGTAGGATGCTGCGTAGTGCTTGATATCCAGAAGTACCGCGAAAATGTATAATATTATGGCGAACCCTGCAAAAATACGTGTGTTCTTGTAATCCCCGAGTCTGGAGATGTGCGTAGAAAAGCGAGCAAGCAAGGAAGCAGATTCGGAGCAGATACAGTAACGCGTTTGTGCCGAGGGGAAACGATTCTGAATTTGTAGCTCTGAGCACTATAGGACTTAACATCTGAGGTCATCAGTCCCCAAGAACTTAGAACTACTTAAACCTAACTAAACTAAGGACATCACCCACATTCATGCCTGAGGCAGGATTCGAACCTGCGACCGTAGCGGTCGCGCGATTCCTGACTGAAGCGCCTAGAGCCGCTCGGCCACAAAGGCCGGCCACAATAATGCACCACGCCAGCATGTACGGGAGCTGTTGCCTCATGACCGTTGGCCATAGAGGAAGAGTGACGAGCCTTTAAGGGGATATATAGCACTGCGACTATATATAGTGCATATGCTTCTGTTTTCGGCATTTGCGAGTCTTTGCAGTATATGTATGAGTGTCCTGTGGTCGTTAGCTATACACAGGATCCAGAAGTGATTATTTTGTACATGTGAGGATATGAATTGTCTTTACTGCAGCGATATGGTATGGCAGTATAATCGTTTGTGGTGATTCAGTCTGGTTGTAGATCGGTTTCACTTAGTGTCTTTGGCAATAGTTTCCATATTATATGATCTGTAGACTACTTTTGTAGGCTGTAACTGTCGGTGCCATATGACTGTAGTCTCTTCTAACTTTTTTTCGATGACTACAAAAATAGTTTTCCGCTGAAATTCTCGTAATTTGGCCATCTGTAGAGAATGGGGCACAGTGCTCCCCAACTTACAGCATTATAGTGGGTTTATTTAGTAAGACTCAATCGGGATGTTCCATTCACTGGAAGTTGCATGACGTACGAGAGTCACAAGACATCCCTTCTGATGAGAATAGGGGTTTCTACAGACTGTTTCGAAAAAGACTGGGGAAGAACAAGGCACCTACAGAAAGTTCTGTAAAGTCAGAGTCACGTGATTTCTTCTTTTTTGAGTGTTTGGAGGCAAGTCCAGGCAGACCAGCCTCCTCTGGTTTGGACAGATGGGATGCTGCCACTCCCGTCCCGCCATTGTGGATTTAGACCATCTACAGACTAGGAGTTATAAGACATCGAAAATCCAATGAAAATTCCAGCCATATTTTCGCCTGTAAGAAAGTACTTCGAACTCTAGGAGAATGTTTTAAACATCTGATCTGCTGTGTGTCGGTGTTCTTTTTTTTTCGGGATCTGTTGTGGGTTTCGAAATGTGTCATGAACTTTAGATATGTAATTGTCCTGATTTTCCTGTCTGTACTTAGCCACCAATGTTAGTTTCCCGTTGTAGAACTATGCTTCTAAAAGTGAGAAATAAAAAAATAAGTGTCGTAACATCCATGAATCCAGCAACGAAAATGAACTAAATCAACTTAGAATCGCATGTAAGGGATGAACACAGCAGTAGCTGTAGGACTCTGAAATTTATTTATCTCTTACAGTGCCTCCAAACAAGCAACTGAAAAGCAAAATGTGTGTGGTCAGGACGCGGGAGAAAGTGGGGCGTGGCTGCAGGATAGTTTCGAGCACCCTCCGATGGCGATGTTGTGGACTTGGGCAGTCGGTCTTCAGACTTCAAGGCGAACACACACATGCGCTATCGGCAAAAGTGGGGGCGATGCACGTCGGAAAGTGGGAGCGGGTATGATGGAGGACAGTCCACCAGCAGAATAACACCACCAAGAACATATTTCCGCCAAAAAAAAAAAAAAAAAAAAATTAAATACCTTATGTCCGTTCTATCCCGGAGCTCAGCACTGCCTGAAGCTTCTGCACAATCGGATAAGTGGGGGAGGTGAGGGAGGAATAGGGGAGAATGGAGGAGGAGGGAAGGCCAACAGCTCCTTCTGGTGGATGTAGTGTGAACTAGCTCAGTCGGTCCTGTTACATCAGGGTGACCACTTACTTCATCGAGTTAAATTACTGGAGGTATCCCAGTTGAGCTATAAATAAATAAATTTATCCCAATTGAGCTATAAATAAATAAATAAATAAACATAGTACTCTGCCTTACATCCTTGCAGAATTACTGTTTCTAACCATTTCCATGAGTTAGGTAGGCGCAACTGACCTTTACCTTCCATTTTCAGGGGAAACATCATGGGAGAACTGGGTGGGAGGGGGAAGGGGGATTATGAACTAAGGTTCGTGGAGGTAGCGGAATTGAACTTTTTTCGACAAAATTTCCCGCCATTTGCTGAAGGTGGAAGGGGATGGGTGAAATAATGGGAGAACTGGAGGTACCAGCGTCATTAATTTATATTATTACTTGTTCTGTCTGTTCTTAGGACAAAATAATGGTTGTGGTTTCCCTTCCTGCCAACCGTACTGCAGTGCCAAGGTAGCATGGATGTACACTAATGTTGCAAACTCAGATTATCGATAGTCATTACTATTTCTCCTGCAACCACTGTAAAGGCGCCTGCCCCCTATTCAAAAATCATACGTAAGTCTGCCTTCTCCGCAGATAAGCCCCCCCTCCCTTCCTCTCGATATGTTCAAAGTCCATCAAAATACATCCAATTTGTAATACATTTTGATTCGTCTCTTGACCTGAGTGGCTACGTCGACTTTAAAATGTGGGACAGGAAAATTCCCACAGAGGTACTTTCACAGGTACGAAATTAAGCTTTACATGGAAACCTTATTTATATTTTATAAAGCAACCGAATGACAAAGATTATGCATTTTGGGGCCACTCAGTCTGCTTAGTGTGGCTGCTCACAGGTTATTGTCCAGAATTTGGATGGCGAGCGATCTGCTGTGCTACACTGTAGCGATATGTGATAGCCGACGGCGATATGTCTCATCGACACGGATCCTATGATCGTTGTTTCTGGCGGAAATGGTTTTCCCCAGATGGAAATACTCGTGGTACACCTTTACATGGCAGCCCACACAAAGCTCAACTCCAGCACGACTTCAAATACGGAGTATGTAGGACACCCACCACCAGGCTGCAATCAAATGCACTGAGATTACGTGTCCTACACATTCAGACAATAATTTATTAGTTACAAAATGCAAAATAAAACAGAGAAAACAGCAGAAGGGTACGAAATTAAGACCAGGGAACATGGATAAATTAAATAATCATAAGTTTTAGAGTGTTTCAAAGTGATCACTGAGTAAAAATTTATTAAAACAGGGGAAAGCAATACAGCAGAAAACAAATTATTAGCTTTCAGAGGTGAAATAGTGAAGAAATCATAACATCAAATAGGCAAAATGACTAAGCACGATAGAAATAGATGCATACCACAAGATATTTTGAATTTAATTCGAGAACGGGGGGAATATAAAATTTCAGCAGAAGACGCTGATGAAAGGGAACACAGAGACACAAAAATTACTTTGACTGGAAGGGCAAAGTCGTAAAGCGGAATAACTGAACGAGAAATGCACCGCTGTAGAAACATATACAATTAGGGGAAGGACCACTACCACGTATAGGAAACTTATGAGTTATCCATAGAGAAAAAATGAGTTCCTGTATGAACATTAAGAACTAAGATGGCAAAGCATAGAAGGGAAGGCTGGAATGTGGAAGGAACATACAGGGGGTCTATATAAGGGAAACAAACTTAAAGCCAATATCATAGAAGGAGAAGAGGAAACATATGAAGATAATACGGGACATATGATTCTGCGAGGAATTATGGCGAGAAGTGAACGATCTAAGCCGAAACAAAGCCCCTGGTTTGTGAGTTACCGAGATCCTTGGGAGAGCCAGTCATGGCAAAATTATTTCTCTTAGTGTTCGAGATATGAGGCTAGTGAAAAACTTCCATAACAATGTAATAATTCCTATTGCAAAGAGAGCATGTTCTGTGAGGTATGAGTTTAGCTCAACACTCAGTTTAATAGATCATGGTCGCAAAATACTGGCACGAATTATTTACAGAAGAGTGAAAATACTGGTACAGACCGACCTTGAGACCCGTAAAACGTCCACACGACGTTTTTTTATCGTAGAAGATAGACTTCGTACTTTTAGCTCATTTATTGCATCTGTAGATTTAGAGAAACCTTTTGACAGTGGTGAGCGGGGTACACTACTTTAATTTCTGAAGCTAGCAGGGATAAAATAAAGGGAGTGAAATGTTGTCTGCAACTTGTACTGGAACCAGACTACAGTAATTAGGAGTCAAAGGACACGAAAGGGACGCTGTGGTTGAGAAGGGGGTGTGACAGCACTGTTGGCTTTTCCAGATGTTATTCAAGCATAAATTCAAGAAACAATCAGTAAAGGAAACCAAGGAGAAATTTGGAGAGTAAATTCAAGTTCAGGGAGAAGAAATAAATATTTTCAGGGTTACCGATGTCACTGTAAATCGGTGAGGGACGGCAAAGGACGTGAAACGGTATTTGAACAGAATGGATTATGCCTTGAAAAAGAGATTATAAAGTCAAACATCAACTAAAATAGAACGAAGTTAACAGAACGTAGTCGAATAAAATCGTATTATTCTGAGGGAATTAGCTTAGTGAATGACACGATTTTCGCCATTTGCGCAGCAAAATAACTGACATTGTCCAACGTTCTGATGATATAAAACGCAGACTGACAGTTCCAAGAGAAACGTTTCTGAGAGAGAGAAATTTTTTAACATCGAATAATCATCACCACCATTTACTGAGTTAACGCGCCTTTAAATCCCACGGTGGAAAAACAAGGGAACTAATCATACAGTAAAATAAAAATAAATAAAAGTTGTAAAACAACACAATAAAAAACGAAGTCAGTCACAACAGTGAAGATATCTACTATGTATGGTAGTCCAGCGTTGCCGGTCTGTAGCCTCATCTCCCACCGTTCACAGACTCCACATGTTTAAGGGCTGTTAATACTCTATTCTCCCATCGCGTCCTAGGACATCGCCATGGGCGTTTTCCAGCAGGTTGAGCGGGGAGGACTAGGCATGGGAGAGATCTAACATCTCGAATATACACTCATGTTCAGAAAAAAAGAACAGTTTGAAAGACTAGAGATAGGACTTTCGTATTCACAGGACATGTACTTTGGTATGTTCTGCAGAAATGATTAGCATTTCAGTCACATCTGTTCAGCATGTATCCTGTTTCCAAGTAGGCACAGGGTCGGCCGTGATGGCACCGACGCAAATAAGACACGAATGGCGTCCCGTTGTATAGTCATCCATGCAGCATTCACCTGGTTCCACAGTTCATCTGTGGTGGTTGGCACGGGGTCACAATGCTGCACCTATCATTTCACCATATCCCACACATTTTCGATTGACGATGAGTCTGGTGATCTTACGGTTCAGGACAAAAGTCTGACATCCTGTCACACCAAGAAGGCACGTGTTCGTGCAGCAACATGGGGTCCCGCATTGTCTTGCTGAAAAATGGCGTCTGGGGTATTGTGCAGAAAGAGTATGGCTACGGGTAGCAGGGTGTATTCACGTACGTCACATTGATCACAGTGGCCTGGACACACACCAACTGTGTTTTGTGGTTGTACCCAATAGCACCCCACACTATAAGGCCTTGTGTTGGCCCTGTATGTCTTGTGCGAATGCAGTCCTATGATGTCGCTTCCTTCACTGGGGCGAATCAAAATGGGACCATCATTTTCAAATAAGCGGAATCTGTATGAGTTCGAAAACGCTATCTGATGCCATTCCTGTCCCCAGTGACGTCGTTCCTTACACCACTGCCGTCTAACATGTGTTTGCATGTTCGTCAAAGGCAGGTGGAGAAGTGGAAGACACGAACGTAACCCATGCTGTAATAAACGGCGACGGACTGTCACCCCTAATGTGTACGATGTGTTACACTGTTCTACTCTTGCACCAGAGCTGAGGAGGATGCAGATCTGTCCTGCAATGCGGTTCGGATGAAATGTAAGTCTTCTCAGGGGGTGGTCTGATTGTTGCGACCTCACCCGTATCGTCTTGTTCTACGGCTTTCCGTAAACCATTCAGCACACATCCGTTACACTTCCGAAACACTTCGCTCCAGACGAGCAGCAATTTCCCGGATGGATTCAAATGGCTCTGAGCACTATGGGACTTAATATCTGTGGTCATCAGTCCCCTAGAACTTAACTAACCTAAGGACATCACACACATCCATGCCCAAGGCAGGATTTGAACCTGCGACCGTAGTGGTCACGCGGTTCCAGACTGAAGCGTCTAGAACCGCATGGCCACACCGTCAATAATGTATAGTAGTATTTGAATACTGTATAGTACTCCTTGAATAGGCAATATTGTTTCATTTAGCTGCGTCGTCTCATGAATTTTGAACTGGAATGAGTAATGAAGAACTTTTTAATACCTGTAGCTGCGAGCGGTAACTGCGACGACATTCTCGGAAAAAGTATGCTTACTGTACAGCTGTTTGTTTTTCTTTCTTCCAAGTACAAGACGTAGGTATTGTGGCTGCAGTGCACGGGAAAATTGTTACTGTGCTGCGTGGAAATATGGGAGTCTCCTTCGTACACACTTCCTCTTTGCCTACGACAGTACGTTTATCACGTGGATCTTGCTTTTTACGTCATCATATCCTCTTCCAGTAGATACAAAGAATAATGGTTCAAAGAACGCTTGATAGATGCTTTTGTAGGCGACATCTGCGAAGTCTGGTTGGGCATTCTGCTGAATTTTGTCAGTATGAATTATTAGGTTGTATATCTGGTCTACCGTCATGTTATTTTCAGGGTTCCGTTAGCTGTACCATATCACCAGCCCAATCTGCCAAGCTCCCTCCTCCTCCACGCACAGACGGAGATGTAAAAGGGGCGCCGCATTGCCCTAGCTCGCCCTCCTACTCTTCAATACCGTGTTTAGTTCCCGCTTGGCGCGCCAGCTTCGCCTGAATTAGCAGTCCTTCCCCTTTCTCCGAATTTCCACAAAACCAGCGGAGACTTGGCGCCGTCTCTCTCGCGTTTGCTCCTTTGCTCCTTTTCCTATGAAAAACATGTCCTTGCCTCTCGCTGGAAAGCGACTCCTCGTTAGCTTCACGTCTCAGTGCTCTTCTTTGGCGAATTTCCTCTTCCCCGCAGGTACAAAACTGATTGGCGAATATATTTCAAAAGCTTCAGCGACCCGCAAGGAGAAGGGAGACTGAATTTCCACACGCACACCCACGCGCGCCCCTATCTCTCGGCCGGAATAAAAGCTGGTAATAATGACTTTTTGTTTCCGAGAAGGCTCGGAAGGAAATGCTAGTAGGAAGTAAACAGTTAGCGTCCCTTCCACGAAATGATAGGAAACAAAATAAGTCGCCAGTTGCTCTGAGAGACAGAAGTATGGTTGTTATAAGAAAGGAAACGTAACTCTCGTGAGCAGTTTAGAGTTACAGAAACTCCGAAAACTGCATGTTCTCTTAGAACTGAATTTGTTAATTTCTAAAACGGCAATAGTTCTCCCATTTATAGCGGGATAAACACATCGTGATCACGTTATGCGCACATGGGCAACCATATCTCCATCCACGACTTTCTGACTCAAATTGGGGCGAAAGGAAGCTATTTCCAGCCTTCTAATACTGAAAGCAAATGAATCAGTCTGGAAAGTACTGAAGCAGGATAAAACACGACACAGCAAAACATACGAGTTAACAGATGGAGCTAAAACAAATAATGATATCTAGAAGTATTATAGCATTATATTGCAGTTAAAGATATATGAACGACTCCGATTGTGCCATACATGAATTGACATATAATTTCAAGCAACGCCTGCCATGAATGAATTATAAGAAAACACTAAAATATTATTGAGAAATTCTTTTAGAATTGTCAGATCAGAAATTAATTCGTACTGTAAGCATACAGTTCCTGATTTTATGGAATGAAGAAGACAGATGACGAAATCTATTCGTGCATCGTGATGTCGCCACAGTTTATTGAAAGAATCAAACGAAATTATGGACCACATGATATAGATTTTATGCGATGCGTGTCAAAATGGCTAAATATATTGAACGTAGTATTAATAATATGGCGGTGAAAATTCACGATTACGTAGTTGTAAGCAGATGTTCCATATTTGTTATTACGTAGTTGTAAACAGATGTTCCATATTTGTTTCACCGGTAGCCCAATGGCTATCAGGAACATCTGACATTGATGAAGAAAAATGTACCCTAAGCTCAATCAGTCACGTACAAAAATATTACAACTGAGTTAATTAGTCGTTTGTGTGATGCAGTCTCATTCTGAACATGTACAACTGCACAGTTTCATTTATTTTAAGACGTTTGACATACACAGTCGGAAGTTAGTGTTCTCACATATCGCGTGTATTCTGTTCTCTATAAACTACTTGAAAATAAGACGTTTGGAAATATTATTATGTAAGATGTAATGGAAGTTTTCCTTTCACTTCGTGAGTGTAGAGACTCCCATAGTTCAGTGATTCAACAAGCTACTAGATTCCACATCGATTAAGATCTCTGTCTATTTTAAATATAAGAAATCAAATAAAATTTTCTAAGTCATGAACCTCATGGTAGGTAGATTAGTAATCAATTCTGATACACCACCACCACTACGGCACTGAACTAATTTTCGTATTGTAACTAGAGTATCATCATTCGTTCCATTGTCTTTTATGCTTTACTATTGGTGACATATTTTAGGTGGCCACTAAAAAGCTTCACAGATGATTACCGCCCGCTTAACGGAATTTCTGAAAGACGAGTTACAAATAGGAAGAATCCCGTAAGTCTGACAAGTATTGAAAGCTGTAAACATCAATAAATTCTTAGTTGCTAACAATTGCATTGACTGTACCCCAATAGCTATTCCTGTGTGTTGGTTTCCATTCAGGACAAATTTGGTTTTAGGAATGAGTGATCTATTGATTACGGAATTAACCAGAAACTCGGATTAGCAGATAACTTGCTACAGAAATAATGTTCATGATGGCACTAATGAAAGAAACTGTAACTACCATCTGCAACTTACGACGCTTTCAATATTTTAGTGGATGCCTCGTGTCCATGCCCCTTACGCTTTCGACCACAGCCTTCATATTACAGTAGATGGTAAGTGATTGGCTTGACTAAGGTACAACGGCTTACCATATACAAAACTAACGGCATGCCACAAGGTTCACTCAGTTCAATCGTGTTTTGGATTTATTCTGTAGCCCTCCTCATAGAAGAAGTGACAGAAAAAAATGGTGCAGTGCTTATCGCACTGGAAGACAGTGTTTCAAGTCACCGTCCGGCCATCACGGTCTAGTTTTTCCATGGTTTCCTTAAATCGCTCAAGGCAAATTCTAGGATATTCCTTTGAAAAGGACATTGCTGATTTCACTCCCCATCCATTTCTAGTCTGAGCTAGTGTTCTGTTTAGAACTATCTCGTCGTTAATAGATCGTTGAATACTAATTTCTCCCTTCCTTGCTTCTTTCTTTCTACTTTTCTAGCTTAGGCCTAGAAACATCCCCAGAAACAGGAACAGTGGTTGCTCCTCAGATGAACTCGAGGTGATATCGTACGATTCCTATTATACCAGTTACTCCAGATCTACCTTTGCAATAGATATCGACAAGCAAAAGTCGTATGGGAAAGTTTCGTAAGCCCTTTTAATAAGCAACCATGAACTAAAGTTACGTTCTGGATAGCTCTCCCCATTTACTTTCAAAATAACCTAATATCTTAACAGGTGAAGGACAGCACTACGGTTACGAATCCAAAAATCCTGAAAATAGATACGCCTGAAGTGCCGCCTTTTCTCTACGATATGCAGATAATCATTTGTACACAATTGGCCGCCGATATCATACAGTAATAGCTAGACTGAGAAGGTCATTGGAGCTGACTGTTAATTTATACATTTTTAAGGTAATGAAATTAAATGTTTACAAGTATTTAAGTTTTACTACGTAAATACCCATTCTGCTTTATAAATATGCAAAACGAAAATATATAGGAAACGTTAATAAAATATGCATACTAAATGTAAGATTACACAAATGATATGCTGATAGTGAACATCTCCAAGATAAGAGCACAAAAAGTTTGCGATTTCCAAAAACTCCAACTTTCTTTTTCTATAAATCCATCTCTATAGAGCAGTTAAGCTAGTAACATATATTACTGTGACTATGGAGCTAGGTGCACGGAAAACGTCTTTAGAAACAATAAGTAATAAAGTATAAGGTTTTATGCCGGACTGGCAAGAGGCCTGATGTCAGAACCGTAGTGCATACCTAGAGCTACAACTTTAAATGTATGATCTGGAAATAACCAGACCGACTGGTGGGTAATCTTTACCAGAAGGATATGCACTGTACTAGCATGAAATTCAAATATGATGTGTATCAGAATCATAAGCGCCGTGGGTCACTGACAAAACCGAGCAAGGTGGCGCAGTGGTTAGCACACTGGACTCGCATTCGGGAGGACGACGGTTCAATCCTGTCTCCGGCCATCCTGATTTAGGTTTTCCGTGATTTCCCTAAATCGCTTCAGGCAAATGCCGGGATGGTTCCCTTGAAAGGGCACGGCCGATTTCCTTCCCCATCCTTCCCTCACCTGAGCTTGCGCTCCGTCTCTAATGACCTCGTTGTCGACGGGACGTTAAACACTAATCTCCTCCTCCTCCTCACTGACAAAGTTATGGACAAAAATAGGTAGAGGTACTGGCAAAATCCAATAGGGGACCTATCTGAACAAACTGCTGTGAAGCATCTGTATACGACAGGGGCTGCAACGAGATGCAAATTAATTGTAATCGCAGCTAACGTGTCAGTGACTGAACTCTTTTCCACCCTATTTTTAATCAAAGGAGAGTGATGCTAAGTGCATCCGTTGTGAAGACAAGGCTACTGAGCTGGGGCGTGAAATCGACGGACAGATTCCCTGTTAGCCGGAGCAGCGTGTATTACCACAAAAAGCAAATTTTGGCGTGTAGACGACTTCCGCGATTCGTGGGCGGTTGCGCTTTGGTGAGGTTTATGGCATTCTTAATAGAGGGCTCCAAATTCGACCATGAAACTATTTCTCCTGGTGACTAGGCAGGTAAGACTAACAAACCACTCTTCGTTGAAGTACAGAAGAGTAAGTACCGTTAGACCCCTGGAACGGTAAGGACTGTTCCCCATATGTTTCTTCCACGGCTCCGCCAGAGCTTCAGCTCCGTTTCGCTGGTTTTCAACCAGTCGGAGCCCAACAACATTTTTTCCGTCAATCATGGCTATTAAACAAAAACAGCAAATCTCCCACTACAAAACTGCGTCACCTTAGCCACCAATGAGAGCACTTCCTTCGAATCTCCACCGCGGCTGTTCTCATGAGCTGACGTAAGTGTAAACTTTCCAATCACAGCCTCCACGAGATGTCGGCCCTGGAATCTCTCGTGCGTGGGACACCAACGGACTATGCAGATTACATAGTCTACGTGTGACGCCGCCGTGGCGCACTCCCCGTCGAGACGGATGCCCGCTTCCGCGAAGCCCCAGCAGACAATACTATAGGTCGTGCCGTCTATCCTCTGTCCCCTCTCTCGCAACAAGCCGCTTTACAAAACAACTTTCGCCCTCGTAAAGCACGGTCCGGGGCGTCCGATTGCCGCCAACTGCTAACATCAGAAGGCGAGCCACGGGCGACGTCTTAGGCGCCTTTCTTACGGCCGGTGACCTCACCCGATCCCGTCTATTCAACCGCTGGGCCGGCGCGGCTGTTGTATAGGCCGGTCTCGTTTGCGGAAATCCATCAGCTTTCTTCCCTCGCCGGGAACGCTTAAAGCTGGCTGCTGAAACCTCTACAGCGGCCAAAAAGTGGAAGGAGACATGATTAAAAAAACTGTCACCCATGCAAATGATCGCCCTTACGTGTCGCTACAGAGTATCCGATCACTAATTTGCATAACGATGTATGTCCATCGTATGTTAAAGGCAATTTGCATGTATGCAGAATTAAACATAATAATGGCGCGATAGGTCTACTACCATATGTGAGAGGGCCAGAACATCTCCATATTGCAAGCTTACAACAAATAAAAAAGAAACGAGTTAATGCTTCGGCGATGTTCTTCCGTGTACGTATATGATCCTTTAGTATTCGTATATTTCCTTTCGAAACCTTTATTAATTTCCAGTTCAGCATGCACTTGATAATGGCAACCAAGAAGAAATCATGATTGTGTACAAGAACTGAACAATTAACAGTCAAATGGCAGCAGTTTCTTTCAAAAAATATAAAAACTAATATCATCAGACATTTCCCAACAGTCCAGTCCACAAAATTATAATCGCATGTGCACAGCGTCAGTAATTAAAGAGTAACTTCAGTCATATTTATCTCCACATCTACACTTTTACTCCACAAGCCACCTTATAATATGTGTACCACTGTTACTTCCCCTCTTTCCTGTCATAATTTACTTGCATAGCGAGAACACCTTGCTGCAATCACGTGGTTGCTTGAGATGGTGTCTGACAGAAATACTAGTATTATTTGAACTATTCAATGCGATAGGAATAATTCCACTTACGCTATAGTTCTATCTGACGTTTTATTCGCTGGGTGTTTCTTTAACGTTGTTTCACGACTTAGCTAAGTGAGCCAGCTGCGATTAAAGAAATTCAGTTGTATGACAACCTACGTTATTCACTGAAATGTAGACAAAGTTCCCCTAGTTTGTGCCAGGAAACATCTTATGACTTCTATTGAAGCCGTGCACAAAATACTCAAATCTCTGCGCACTAAACAACGCGTTGTTTTACACTAGGCGTTCCTCTTTATAAATCCGGTCAACAAGTAAAGAAAATGTTTACGAGCTCCCAGAAGAACAAAATGATTCGTTATCCCTGAAGTTAAAAGACACATTTCGTACATACTATCCTCATATGTGGATCTTAATGATAGTTGAAACGAGAAAATGACTACAGGACACGATGAAATATTATTTCTGCATCTCTCTGCATGTTCCTTGTAGTACACCCTCCTGTCTCCCTGTCGTATCAACAACTGCACGTTAGATCACTGTTGATAAGACATCAACAACAGTATCGGATTTAAAAATTTTGTGCCCTCGGCTCACCATATTATATGCGCTCCCACCCCCTCCCCTCCCCCAAAAAAAGAGTTTTAAACTATACCTATTACCCGATCACTTCACAATTGACGTTGTGGGTGGGAGCACTGTGAGCTGTTTCCGTACTCTGCTATTCGTTGTATTCGTTGTTCTGAAGGACGCGTCAGCGGTCTAGTCGCGCTCAATCAAAGTGTAGTATGGTTCCTGAACTGAACGTGGTGTACGGCAATGGATAAAACAAATTTAAAACTACATTGTGTTAACGCATTCTTCTCTCGAAAGATAACAGAAACGAACACAAGGAAAATAACTTTTCTTTTACGGGCTAAATATTCAGCAGAGCGTGTAGGAGACAACGGATTTTTGTTATACATTCACTTTTAATAAGTTCTTTTCCACGAAACCGTTGAAAATAAAAAAGTTGTGTTACGAACTAAAAATTGAAGCGAGCGTGTCATATATTAGAAATTAATACTTACTTTTACAGACATCCGTCCAAAATTTAAATTAAACTGTCGTTTGAATTCAATAAAGCTGAAGGCTCAATTCGCACAAGTGGTTTTTCAAACGTATTATTGGCAATATGTGTGAGGGCATTGATAACGCCCTCCCAGTTTTCATATAGACTTACACACGCTACCTCTCTTACTGACCAACGTGTTTTTGATAAACTTTTTACCGCTTTGCTTCCTGGTTTCATGAAAGAAATAAGCTTATTCCAGCGCTGTGTAAGAGCAGAGAAAAAATTGTAAAGGTTTTGCACTACACTGAAAAATGAGCACGCTTCCCGACAATAGCTTGCAGCACTAGTGCCGACTAAATTCGAAGAATGTGCTGCACAAGGCACGTAATCGTAGGGGGAGACCAAGAGATGAATACACTAAGCAGATTCAGAAGGATGTAGGTTGCAGCAGGTACTGGGAGATGAAGAAGGTTGCACAGGAGAGAGTAGCATGGAGAGCTGCATCAAACCAGTCTCAGGACTGAAGACCACAACAACAAACAACAAGGCACATAATGCGCTTTCAGATTTCGTTATTTAATGCGTGCCTCAAAACCAGTGTAGGTTCCTGACATATTTCTTGCTTTGTCATATGCCTGGCCTCTACAGTCAGTAATATCAATGGAATTTGTAGACAGGACTTTTAGTACGGCCTGAGCTAAGTTTACGAATTGTGTCCCTGGTTTGGTAAAAGCAGAAGGAAACGTTCAACAGGTTCTCCATTCTCGTTCACATATCTTAATATGAAATATAATTGATCAATATGTGAGATGTCCGCAGTAAAATCTACCATTATAGAGAAATATTTGGCCTGTTTTACTTCACTTATGATAATTCTTTTTATTCGTTCAGGAAGAAGTTCTATTATTTTATCACAGATTGTTGAAGAAACATAACTTGCGTGTCCCTGCCCTGTATTTCCATATCGTTCAATGTGCTCTGCGAGAAAAGGATTAAACTCGGCTATAAGCTCAAGAGACATCATAAATTGACCATTATTTAACGAATTGAATCTTTCAACGTGTCCACGTAGGGGAAGTCCACGACTTCTTAGCTTCTTCACTACTGCAAACACGTTTTTCAACACACTGCTCCAGTACATTTTTTCTGTCTCAGCTTATGACTCGAAATGGTTATCTATTGTTCCAAGTGACCTTTTTTTGTTAAGAATGGTAACTCAGCATTTTCGTTTTCAAGAGAATTCTCATGATGAGATAAAATATTAGAAATATTTTTCAAATCTGCAATACCGTTAATAGCAATCGCAGCATTACCTACGAACAAATTACATGGTGCACAAAAAACAGCACCGGTGCTACAGGAGTATACCAGAAAATCACGCAAAGTTGATTCACCACTTAAAAGTTTTCTATAAAATACATTTTTCTTCAAATATCTGGTTTCAGCGCCTATTGATCCTCTTAAATTAGAAAAATCACCGTTACAATTTTGATTAATGCCACGTTGTAAGAGAATGTCGATTGTTGTTTCATTGACACATCATTCTGCAGGATCATCACTAACGAGGATATTTCTTTTTTGTAAAGTCTGACTCGATGCCTAGTTTTTCGTAAAACTCGAAATCAAGAACAATTTGCTCCTCTTTATTTTTAACTTTTGTTTCGTCTGTGTTTACTTCTTTTACAACAGCTGCAGTGCCAGAATTATCATACGTACTACTTGAATTCGAAGTTTAAGCAGCAACATTTTTTGCGAAAAATTTATATACTATGCCAAGCATTTTTAGAACATTGATTCTCGCTCTCTCTCCTTTCCTTCGAAAATTTCCGAAATGCCACCCCACTTAATTTTGCACGTTTGCTTTTTTCACTGTTATTCATGTTAAGGCACTTACAAAATTGTCAACCAACAGTCAAAACAAAAGAAAAAAGTTGTAAAAGGGAACAGAGAAAGACTGCATCCAGTTCCAATCCTACTACACCGCACATGAGCGCAAAACTTTTTAAACACGGCACACAAGCACATAGATTTTTCTTTTACACACAGAGCAATGAACTGAACAACTCGGATAACTCGACATAACTGTGCTATGAAAGAACGAAAATGCAGAATAATTTAATTTGATTGTCGCCTGTTTCTCCGTTGTCAGTGAACAGTAGAAGCACACCTGCCGGCTGGAATTCGTAGCGTAAAGAAAACGGGACAGTCCATTTTTTGGCTTTCGTTTCCCGCGTCGCCGGAATTTAAACTGGGACGCAAATATGTTCTGAATATTCTTGACAATGTCTTTCTAATTTAAAAAGCAAATGATTTTAGTAATTTCTTGCAGTTAGGTGTCCTGGATCGACTCTTGTCCCACTTATTCTTATAACACTTTTGCGGTTTCTGTGGGCAGAGAAGACAGACTACAAAGTTTAAGTAGTGTTGTTGGCAGTTGATGTGGTGTGTTGTCATTTGTGTGAACACTGTTGTTATGTCTACACGCCAATATACCTTTTGTTCCCACATAAAATAAAAATAACCTTTCCTCGAAGAAAAAAGCTTAGTTCAGAAGTTTAATATAATATTTGGAATGTCATGTACTAGTCGATTACACAGAGTGGGAATTTTGATATCGTGCAGGCTGCAGCACAGTAAATGGGACAAACGAAAGTTGGTTTATTCTTCTTTTTTCGAAAAAAAGTAACTAAGTAAATAAATAAATAAAAATTTTGAACTTCTATGAAGTGTATTTCACACATTATTAGATATTCTGCTTATGTTCGTTTCGTATAAACATGTGTTTAAAAATGTAAAACATTCCCAGAATCTACATGTTTTGCTAAACGGGTGTCATGAAATCAAAGCTTAGATACTGAAGACTACAGAGCTTTCACATTAATTACAGTAACCGAGGGTTGACTTGATACTTCCCCGTAATTTGTACAAGAAACTTAAGTAGATTCAGGTTTTAATACTGAGGCCCGCACATGTTAAAGTATTGAAGAAACTGCTGATTAGTTTATCACAGATTTTCAGGGGTTCTGGTATTTTCCCGGGGAAAATATGATAGGGTTAAGTAGAATCTGAGAACATTCTCGTAATAATAACATTTCAAACATTGTATTATAGAAGTCAATCGTGACAACTTACTTCAAAATATTTTGAACAATCATGAAGATGATACCAGACAGAACCCAATGTTAAATTTCGATTCAGTCACCAAGTAATCACAGTGTATTTCCAAGCTTTTATTGTCGAATATCATTCTTAACGCTTATTTAAACTAGCAAGTTGTTTAACAATATTAAAAATTTATGTCGTTTGTAAGCGCAGTTATTTTAAAATATAAATGGTTAAAATGAGTAAATAGTAAAAAATGCCACCCCCACTTATGGTGGCCACGTACTTCTTGTCAATTTGGAAATACCAGCAGCCTTCCTCCTTCCCATCCTCAGTGAACAGATACCCTATGACGTTGAACACGAACTCCTCCTGGAGTTATTAAATCTGGTGTTTAAGAAATGTGCGGAATACTATCACATATACAATTGGAAGATGTCATGGGAATTAAATGTGCCACTACAGAAAGTGAGAGAGAGAGAGAGAGAGAGAGAGAGAGAGAGAGAGAGAGAGAGAGCTTTGCTGACAACGCAAGAATGTTTAAACAATTTGCGATGTAAATACACGTTTTATTCCGAAAAATACCACCACCACATTTGAACACGGTCTCTAAAAGCAGATCGCGACACATTTGCGAAACAACCCATGAGACACATCGCACGCTTTTGTGGGAAATACACTTCTCTTTCAGCACCAGCAGCTCCAGGAGCTACTAAATCCAGTTCAATAGTTCTCTAAATACACTTCAAAAAGACCATGGCACAGTAGTTTGCCTCAGTTTTGTGGTGTATACAGCCAAAATTGAACACTGACTATAAAAGCGTGGCACACTTGTGAAACCTAGAGACACTTCTCACGCTTTTGTGGAAGTACCACATCCTTTCCCTGGTCTCTGAGCACGAGCTGCTTCAGAATGTAATAAATTCAACTGAATATGTCTCTAAATTCACTTTCAAAAAGATTACTGCATAGTAATTGGCTTCAATTTGCGATGTATACCTCCACTTTCAAACACGGACTTTGAAAAGATTGCGGTACACTTGTGACATCTGCCTGAGACACTTTACACGATTTTGTCGGAAATAGATCCCGAAACCGATATCAGCTGCAATCTGCTTTTACACGCCGAAACGACGATATTTGGAAGTCGAAATAAATATGTCTGTAACTCTAAACAGGACGCTCACTACTTTTCGAGCATTAGTTACTTGTTTGAAGGCACTTCCAGAGAGAGAGAGAGAGAGAGAGAGAGCAAAATTTCTGAGCCCTACAGCTGCTGAGATGTTCATCACTTTTCCGAAATGGTGAATGGGCTTAGTTTATATTTTCTGCTGGAGTCAGGGACGTTATTTTCCTCACTTTTCGAAGCACACACTAATGTCTAAGCACAGATGGGAAAGCCAGAACAATTACACGAACACAATTCGAAGCACTGTCCTACAGATGAAGAATACAGCTGGAATTTTCTTGTAACTCTTTACTGCCATGGAACTTCTTGTGAACGGAGCAGTCTGATTGGTTCTTACTGAATTTACACGCCGAACTGCTGCTGCTGCCGGTGTGGGAGCACTGCCCGCCGTTTTCTGCAGACAGATAAATTACAGACTCTCAGCGACAAAAATATTTTTTACAGGTCGAAAAAAAAACATACAGGTGCCATAATGCGCTGACAGTTAAACGGGGCAAAAGTGGTCTACAGATGATGAAATACGAAAACTACTACCAAAGACACTTCCACAATTACTATGCTATGCTTCTGTCGAGAAAAATTTGAATTTTTCAGCCGGTGATGATGATGTTTGTTTTGTGGAGCGCTCAACTGCGCGGTCATCAGCGCCTGTACAGTGTCCCAAATTTAAACAGTCCAGTTTTTTACACAGTCCAATCGAGCCACTGTCACGAATGATGATGATGATGATGATGATTAAATGATGAGGACAACATAAACAACCAGTCCCCAGATAGAGAAAACTCCCAACCCGGCCGAGAATCGAACCTGGGTCTCCGTGATCCAGAGGCATCAACACTGGCCACTAGACCATGAGCTGCAGACTTTTCAGCTGGTGAGCGATCTCAAACCGGGCTATATTACCACAAACCATATCGATGTAGTAAATACAATTCGTATCCTGCAGCATACAAAATCACCACTTCTGCATCCTGCATATAGTTAACAACAACTAGGCACTCGTACATATACCATGAAGACAGACAGATCCCAAAAACTCGTAAGCACGTGCATCCACCCTGGCCAACGGTCACGAGTCAATTGCCCCCAAACACGCATGCCTGATACGCGATCAGACCGCCCTCAGCAAACCGCGGTCACTCTCCAAACTGGTCTACAAATGCTGGGCTGGTTTCTCCTGGCACAAAGGCGTTACGGTTTCTGGCCCCAACTTCTTACTTGCTTGGAGCCATACTTTCTGCAGCCACCTCGAGACCCTGGGATTAAGAAGAACATACGTATTTTCACATGGTTTGCCAGAATACCATACCATTTACGAGATAGTTCTCGATATCATGCACATAGCAGTGTGCTACTGATCACTTGCACAGTGTAATTCCGAAGAAAAAGAGCGGAAATTATATCTCTAAAACCCGAGACTTTAGGGAGGAGGGATGTGCTGCAATCCGCCGAGTAACTAGAAACTTATCTTGTCTGTAAAGATATTGAACTACGAAGCTCGAAAAAATAGAGGAAACTAGTAGTTCTACTCGCATTTTGTAACGAGTGCCTATGCCAGTGACATTAAAAAGTCAACTAAGGTGTTTCTAAAGTCTAGAGAACCAGTAAACGTCTCTTCCACCTGTTTTTTACCCTCTATACACAGACAACACAAATCACCATCGATGTTTGCTTAACCAATTAAAGATGGGAAATGTCTAGAAGAACTCAGATGGACAATTTACATGGGAGTGAATAATTATCCAGCGTAAATACACGTCCATATTGAATCTTCTCAGATTTCCACAGACAACACACACGATCACAAAGGCTGCCAAACACATACTGAGTATTAGTTCACTATTCAGCCTCCTAGAGGGCGACGTGGTTAGGTCAACTGCATTCTTGTACTCCACCCTGTGCTTTTCGGGCGGCTCCCACCGTAAACCGGATATGTCAATCGTTCCGGCCACAGGCTACTGCCGATATGTGCCTCCAACATGCCAGGCAGAGTCATGCTAGGAAACACAACCACATATATTGTATCACTGTTCCTACAATTAAATATTATGATTGCAGCCTCAATCTAACGACATTTGACAACGAGCAATACATTGGAAATACCCCTTCCTTACGATGATGGCTCTGTAAATATGAAAATCTATGTCCTCCTTATAAGTGGACATAATTTTCCACGTAGAAGAATCTTACATTCCTCGGAGACTGTTGTACTTTCCATGTGAAACCCATACCTTCCTTGCGACGGAAAAAAGGCATTTTCTTTTCACATGTCAGAATGCTGGCCACAGTACACATACTTTATAAGCCTGCCGATCACAATCTATCACAAATCCCCCACTAAGTATGATACTTCGCAAGTAACTGAATGCTGGTTACACCAAACAATATTGTGGCGGCAGAGGCTGAGCAGCACCATGGTATAGTGGTTATGATACTAAACCGTTGCATGGAGGGTAGTGAGTTCAAAACTTCCCTAGACTGTACAATTTGAATTTCTATATTCGGTTCGAGTACATTCTAGAAATATCCACAAATGTCAAGAATCATTGTACGGGAATGTTCTGTAGCTGTATGTATACTATAGGGGTTCTGGCCGGAGGCAGTTCACTCCGGGCTCTTGTATGTGCAAGTGATGAATAAACCTGCGTTAAGTTCATCTAATTACTCCTTCTTCTACGTGACATTATTCTGGTGGAGATGATGGGTATTGGAACTTGTGATAGCGCACGTTATCGGCGACACAGTGCCTCGCATCAGGCCACGACAGAGCCTCCTTTTATATGGCGAGAAACCCGAGTGCGAGCCATATTCAACAGATTGCAATCTATCGGAGACAGAAGAAGAAGAGGACGTTACGATGTCTGAAGGTATATGAGTGTATAGCCAAATTTAACACTGTCAGTTTGGCTAACGTATTTTTCTACCTGGAGAGCACTGCCAAGCAATAATGGTATGAGAACAACGAGGAGAAGATAACAAGCTGGGAAGTATTCCAGGCGGAACTGCGCAAGTATTTCGGTGACACGCAACGACAGAAGTGCAAGGCTGAATATAAAGTGCAGGGCACAGCGTCCAGGAGAAACTACAGCATCCAAGACGTCTTGGAGCTGTGTAAAATAGTAGATCCTAGAATCAAGGAGGGAGATAAGGTTGCACATCTCATGAAGGGTGTTGCTGAGGACATGTATCAAGCCCTACTACTGAAGGAGGTTTCAACCGCAGACGACTTCATAATATGGTGCCAGTATATCGAGACAATGCATCAACAGATAATTACACGCAAGAAGTATGAACGGCTCCAAAACATCGTATCGATGTCTGTGATGGAGGAAGCAACTGATTTTTTCAAGTGTTCTTCGTCAGATAGTGAGAGTGGAAGTTCAGCAGGAACTTGGGTTTAGCACGGCGAGCAAAAAACCGAGACGCTTCAACAGGTCATACGGAGGAAGTGGAACAGACATTGAACCCAATCTCTTGTCCACCATTTCCCTTTAAAATGGTGAAAAAGTCGAGACCCATGCGGAGTTACGTTCCTACAATGCCGTATGAGGAACCTGTTTGGGCACCAAGGAAGACTGACGTCTGGAGGACCCAGGATAACCAACCAGTATGTTTCCACTGTGGACGACTGTGACATGTGGTGCGCTATTGGGGCGGATATTTGATGACGCTCGCGCCAGAAGACAGCAGACCGATCTTAGCCGACGCCAACTCCGGAACGACGATGATGAACAAGAAGATGTGGGTGCAGGACGACGTAGGTCACCATCGCCGTAAGCTAGCCGCTGGAGAGGACAGTCTCCATCACGCCGATGAAGGTCTCCATCGCCATTTAGAAGCTCCAACCGATCACCTAGCCGCCGCAAGCTGGAAAACTGAAGGGTGCGACCTTCCTTGGAAGTGAGGCCGCCGAAGAGAAAAATCCTCCACCGTCGATCACTACAAAAATGATAGGAAACTAAGTCGATATCCTCGATTTTCGCCATTCATCTAACCACACCTTCTTCTACGGAACAATATTGAGCAAAAATCCGTTATGGATCAACATGTCTTACTTATTTTTCTTACGAGTGGTATCAGTGTACATTAGGAAGAGATATACAGGGTTATTACAAATGATTGAAGCGATTTCACAGCTCTACAATAACTTTATTATTTGAGATATTTTCACAATGCTTTGCACACACATACAAAAACTCAAAAAGTTTTTTTAGGCATTCACAAATGTTCGATATGTGCCACTTTAGTGATTCGGCAGACATCAAGCCGATAATCAAGTTCCTCTCACACTCGGCGCAGCATGTCCCCATCAATGAGTTCGAAAGCATCGTTGATGCGAGCTCGCAGTTCTGGCACGTTTCTTGGTAGACGAGGTTTAAACACTGAATCTTTCACATAACCCCACAGAAAGAAATCGCATGGGGTTAAGTCGGGAGAGCGTGGAGGCCATGACATGAATTGCTGTTCATGATCTCCACCACGACCAATCCATCGGTTTTCCAATCTCCTGTTTAAGAAATGCCGAACATCATGATGGAAGTGCAGTGGAGCACCATCCTGTTGAAAGATGAAGTCGGCGCTGTCGGTCTCCAGTTGTGGCATGAGCCAATTTTCCAGCATGTCCAGATAACACGCGTGAAACTTGCCCGCACGCGTTCAACCGTTTCCTCGCTCACTGCAGGCCGACCCGTTGGTTTCCCCTTACAGAGGCATCCAGAAGCTTTAAACTGCGCATACCATCGCCGAATGGAGTTAGCAGTTGGTGGATCTTTGTTGAACTTCGTCCTGAAGTGTCGTTGCACTGTTATGACTGGCTGATGTGAGTGCATTTCAAGCACGACATACGCTTTCTCGGCTCCTGTCGCCATTTTGTCTCACTGCGCTCTCGAGCGCTCTGGCGGCAGAAACCTGAAGTGCGGCTTCAGCCGAACAAAACTTTATGAGTTTTTCTACGTATCTGTAGTGTGTCGCGACCATATGTCAATGAATGGAGCTACAGTGAATTTATGGAATCGCTTCAATCATTTGTAATAGCCCTGTATAATCATCTTATAAGCGACCAGCTATTAAAAAAAGACACGACCGCAATGGCTATGTTACTGTCACAAACGATCTCAGTTCTACCGGCACATGCAAGTATCAGTAGCAGTATCCATGTTAAAAACTATTCAAGCTCTATAAATCGAGATTCAGCATTGGTTCCGAATGAAGTGGTTTTGCAAACAAATACCGAGACATTGAATATAGACGACGATTGACGGTTGTATATTAACAGACAGAAAGTGTGGGTGCACGTCGCTGGCGACGTAAGCTCAAAATAAAATCTGGGTGAAGAATTTGACAGAGAGCTGAAAGACCTAAGTAGATACAAGACCCCAAGAGTAGACAATATTCCATTAGAACTACAGATTGCTTTGGGAGAGAAAGCAATGGCAAAACTCATCCATCTGGTAGGCAAGATGTATGAGACAGGCGGAAAATCCTCAGACTTCTAGAAGAATATAATGATTCCAATTCCAATGAAAGCAGGTGCTGACAGGACTGAAAATTACCGAACTATCAGTTTAATAAGTCACGGTCACAAAATACTAACTCTAATTCTTTACCAACGAATGGAAAAACTGGTAGGAGCCGCCCTCGAGGAAGATCAGTTTTGGTTCTGTAGAAATATTGGAACACATGAGACAATACTGACACTGTGACTTATCTTAGAAGCTAGGTTATGGTAAGACAAGCCTACGTTTATAGCATTTGCAGACTTGGAGAAAGCTATTGACATTGTTGACTGGAACTCTCTCTTTCAAAATCTGAAGGTGGCGTGGGTAAAGTACAGGGAGCGATGGGCTGTTTACAATTTGTATAGAAACCAGAAGGCAGTTATAAGAGTCGAGAGGCATGAAAGGGAAGCAATGGTTGAGAATGGAGTGAGACAGGCTTGTAGCCTATTCCCGATGTTATTCAATTTGTACAGTGAACATGCAGTAAAGGGAACCAAAGAAAAATTTTGAGTAGGAATTAAAATCCAGGGAGGAAAAATAAAAACTTTGCAATTAGCGGATAACATTGTAATTCTGTCAGAGACAACAAAGTATTGAGAAGAACAGTTGAACAGAGTGGACAGTGTCTTGAAAGGAGGATATAAAATGAACATCAAAATAATGAAAACGAGAATAATGGAATGCAGGTGACGCTGAGGTAATTAGATTAGGAAACGAGACACTTAAAGTAGTTGATGAATGTTGCTATTTGGACAGCAAAATACTTAAAGATTGTCGATGTAGACAGGCGATGGCAAGGAAAGCATTTGTGAACAACAGAAATTTGTTAACATCAAGTGTAGATTTAAGTGTCAGGAAGACTTTCCTGAAAGTATTTGTATGGAGTGTAGCCATGTACGGATGTGAAATATGGACGATGAACAGTTTAGACCAGAAGAGAATAGGAACTTTTGAAATGTGTTGCTACAGAAGAATGCTGAAGATTAGATGAGTAGATCATACAACTAACGAGGAGGTACTGAATAGAACTGGGGAGAAAAGAATTTGTGGCACAACTTGACTAGAAGAAGGGATCGGTTGGTAGGTCACATTCTGAGGCATCAAGGGATCACCAGTTTAGTACTGGAGGGAAGTGTGGAGGGTAAAAACCGTAGAGGGAGACCAAGAGATGAACTCACTAAGCACATTCAGAAGGATGTGGGTTGCAGTAGTTACTCAGAGATGAAGAGGCTTGCACAGGATAGAGTAGCATGGAGAGTAGCATCAAACCAGTCTTTCGACTGAAGACCACAACAACACAACATTTAGTTCCCGTGACATCTTCACATTATGTATGTGACAGTATTCCACACATTGCTTAAGCACAAATTTAATAAGTCCCATAGTAGTTAGTGTTCAATGACAAGGGGTATCCGTGCACTGGGCATGGGAAACACGATGGGTGCTGGTATTTCCAACATGACAGAAGTACGTGGGCAGCCCCCATGGTTACCGCGTGGTTGTGCCTAAACCTGGTGCGTGGTCTCCAGGGGAGGGACACACGCGCACCAGAGTGAATGTCTTGCCTGTTGTGCTTTGGGAGACTGACAGGACTTCTATCGATTGATCTACAATTACACCACACACTTTCATCAGCATGAGCTGTGAAGTGTAAGTTAGCTCCACCTTGCAGCATCTTCTTTATTGGATGAACCATATTTGTCTTCTTTGTACATTCACCAAATAACATTGCTTTCCAAACAGCCTGCAGGTGATCATGGATACAGTCCTCAGCAGCATGATTACAGCTAATACACTCCTGGAAATTGAAATAATAACACCGTGAATTCATTGTCCCAGGAAGGGGAAACTTTATTGACACATTCCTGGGGTCAGATACATCACATGATCACACTGACAGAACCACAGGCACATAGACACAGGCAACAGAGCATGCACAATGTCGGCACTAGTACAGTGTATATCCACTTTTCGCAGCAATGCAGGCTGCTATTCTCCCATGGAGACGATCGTAGAGATGCTGGATGTAGTCCTGTGGAACGGCTTGCCATGCCATTTCCACCTGGCGCCTCAGTTGGACCAGCGTTCGTGCTGGACGTGCAGACCGCGTGAGACGACGCTTCATCCAGTCCCAAACATGCTCAATGGGGGACAGATCCGGAGATCTTGCTGGCCAGGGTAGTTGACTTACACCTTCTAGAGCACGTTGGGTGGCACGGGATACATGCGGACGTGCATTGTCCTGTTGGAACAGCAAGTTCCCTTGCCGGTCTAGGAATGGTAGAACGATGGGTTCGATGACGGTTTGGATGTACCGTGCACTATTCAGTGTCCCCTCGACGATCACCAGTGGTGTACGGCCAGTGTAGGAGATCGCTCCCCACACCATGATGCCGGGTGTTGGCCCTGTGTGCCTCGGTCGTATGCAGTCCTGATTGTGGCGCTCACCTGCACGGCGCCAAACACGCATAAGACCATCATTGGCACCAAGGCAGAAGCGACTCTCATCGCTGAAGACGACACGTCTCCATTCGTCCTTCCATTCACGCCTGTCGCGACACCACTGGAGGCGGGCTGCACGATGTTGGGGCGTGAGCGGAAGACGGCCTCACGGTGTGCGGGACCGTAGCCCAGCTTCATGGAGACGGTTGCGAATTGTCCTCGCCGATACCCCAGGAGTAACAGTGTCCCTAATTTGCTGGGAAGTGGCGGTGCGGTCCCCTACGGCACTGCGTAGGACCCTACGGCCTTGGCGTGCATCCGTGCGCCGCTGCGGTCCGGTCCCAGGTCGACGGGCACGTGCACCTTCCGCCGACCACTGGCGACAACATCGATGTACTGTGGAGACCTCACGCCCCACGTGTTGAGCAATTCGGCGGTACGTCCACCCGGCCTCCCGCATGCCCACTATACGCCCTCGCTCAAAGTCCGTCAACTGCACATACGGTTCACGTCCACGCTGTCGCGGCATGCTACCAGTGTTAAAGACTGCGATGGAGCTCCGTATGCCACGGCAAACTGGCTGACACTGACGGCGGCGGTGCACAAATGCTGCGCAGCTAGCGCCATTCGACGGCCAACACCGCGGTTCCTGGTGTGTCCGCTGTGCCGTGCGTGTGATCATTGCTTGTACAGTCCTCTCGCAGTGTCCGGTGGGTCTGACACACCGGTGTCAATGTGTTCTTTTTTTCCATTTCCAGGAGTGTATATCAATTAAACTCCTCCTCCAGCACAGACATCTCATCCATTGAACACATAGTACACACAGTAAACAATTATGTCCATCCTCCTAGTCGAGCAGCTAGACAGAGACTGAATCCTTTTCCACCATTTTTCCCCAGACCGTCGTCTTGGATTACGTCACAGGAGGGGAGTGGCGAGGGCCAACAGTGCCCTTAAGTTGAACACACTGAATGCAGCTATGGTCTATGACAGCTCAAATTGTTTAAATAAGCAATTCGTACAAAATAAATACTTACATCTAGCCTACCCAGCAGCCCAGCACTGACTGAGTCCTTTTCCCGCCAATCTCTCAATGGGTGGGGAGGGGGGCGGGGGGCGGGAAAGAGTACGTGTGGGGGAGGGGGGCTGGAGTTAGGTTAGTGGAGGTAGCCCAAATGACCTGTTTTCCCACCAAAATTTGAACATCCTGCCATGACGTCAGTGCATCGTTGCCATATCCATGGCCAACAAATTGGATCCACCATCTTGAATAAATGTGGCCACTATACAGAGTGAGGTGACACAAACTTTTCGCTACTAGTGTCAACGATCAAATTTATTGAGTTAAAATCACGTTGTGTGAAAAACAAACGACGGAAGTGCATAATGTACAGTAACTAACTCATTCATAATTTATATCTTCTTTAAAAAAGGGGTGTAACTTTTGCTTGGTACTTCCAGAGTTTCTGACCTAGCTCAGAGATTAGTTTCACATTAGTTGATCCATGTTGATCCTACTTTCTACTAACATCGGATATTCAGAAGGTTGAAGGAAGTATCTGTATCTTTTTCTGCTTATTTGGTTGATGAAGTAATGCGTGTTTGGCCGGCCGGAGTGGCCGTGCGGTTCTGGGCGCTACAGTCTGGAACCGAGCGACCGCTACGGTCGCAGGTTCGAATCCTGCCTCAGGCATGGATGTGTGTGATGTCCTTAGGTTAGTTAGGTTTAATTAGTTCTAAGTTCTAGGCGACTGATGACCTCAGCAGTTAAGTCACATAGTGCTCAGAGCCATTTGAACCATTTTTGAATGCGTGTTTATGAGTCAACACATTACACTGATAAGCCAAAACATTACAATCTCCTGCTTAATAGCTTGTTTGTCCGTCTATGGAACAAAATGCATCACTGACTCTGCGTATCACGGGTCTGACAGTTTGTTGGTAAGTTTGTTGAGGTATGTAACATTAGATCTCTAGGCAAAGGTCGTGTAATTCGAAAAAATAACGTGCCGCTGATTTGCTTCGCGGTAATGGCGACCTAGACGGCTTCTATAGGATTTACATCAGACGAATCTGGTCGCCGAGACATCAACATGAGTTCATTATAATAATATATGTCGCATGGTTCTGGCTCCGAGACACGGACAGTTATGCTGCTGAAAGACAAAATTGCAGTCGGGGAAAACATGAAGCATCCAGGGTTGCAGATTGTCGCATCTGTCAGTGTGTCTTTGATTACTGCCACAGGTCCCATGCAAGCGCATGAGAATGTCACTTATAGCATCATACTGCTCCCACCAGCCTGCATCCGTGGCGCGCTGCGCGTTTCGAGTGATCTCTTGGAGTGGAGTGCCAATTTATCTGTCACATCGAGTGTTGCCCTATTTTCTACCCTCTACACAGATAAAGACACCAGGATCCCACTCAGCCTATTATCGCATATAGCTACCCAGAGACTAGATGAAATGGACTGTTATTCGTGAGGAGCGGCCTTCAAACCACTGTCCGGCCATCCTGATTCAGCTTCCCTGTAGATTCCCTAAATCAATTAAGACAAATGCTCGGATGTATCCTGAGGAAACACCCAAATGTTCTTGTCCAATCGCAGTTCGTGCTCAGTATCTAATGGTCTCGTTTAATTTCGTACCTTTCCTTTTGCAATAGTGGTCATTTTAAGTGTAATACCATAAAATCAGAACGGAACAAACATCTATCAGTAACCAGTGCACTATACGCTTGAATATTCAAATAATTATCGTTTCAGCACAACTGCACAAAATAGAGTAACGCCATCTACATTCTGTATACAGGGTGAGTCATGAAGAAGGTACGTGCTTTGACGAGCGATAGTATTAGTGATACTGAAAAATGAACTTCATATGGGCATGTGCCCGATTCCGAATAGTTTCCTAGATAAAGCACATGAAATATCAGTTTTGTACGGTTTTCCTGAATTATCCGAAAACCACACCCTCCAGACAAAACATGCCACAGTAAAAAACTAAACTACATTAAATTTCCTACAAAAAAAGGTCCCATTTATTTTTTCTCTGGAACTAATAGTTCACGGGAAAGGACGAGAATATTTAAAATCTAGCGCTACGTGAATTCCCTATAGCTTAGGTTGTTTCTGTAGGCCCATTTGAGGTATTTTCCCGACTTGATAGACCACATGTGCCCCCTATCCAATTTCTTGTTTCAACGTCCTCCACACAACTGTGATACGTTGTAAACAATGACAATATTTAAATAATACAGAAAATAAAGAACAATGTACATAAATGTTCTATCTCGGAAACCATTCGCAGTAGGGCATATGTCTATATGAGGTCTTTTGTCTTTCGTTCAGAAAATTGATACTGTCACCCCTCAGAGCATGTATCTTTCCTCCTGACTCAACCTGTATAATTCTCATTCCGAAATTTTAATCTCGGTTGTTTGTGACTAGAATGTGTTATGTCTCGTGTAAGAAGGAGAACATGGGAGAAGCGTCTAGCTGCACGCGTCGGAATTCGACAGCGGCATGATCATGGTACAGTATGTCTCGACTGCAGTTTATCGTTCCGGTATATTCCTTCTCGTGTTGGTCGGGTTCCCATGACTGTCATGCTAAAATGTAATCGGTCGATTCACGAGGGTCGTATTCAAAGAAATACACAGCTGTGGACCCTCACGACTAGTACCAGAGAGGACAGATATATTGTTCACGCGGCCGTGCAGAAGTGCACAGCTACGTGTCGTATCTTGACTTTAGAACGAGGCCTTTTTTCAGTAAGACAAGTATCCACACGGACAGTCCGAAAACTTGTGCAACACCACTTATGTCAGTACGGAGATTATTATTACAATTTCCGTTCTCACTATAACACAGAGAAGGCAGTGCTACTCCCAACATCAACACTGGACACCGGAATAATATCACGACATCTTTTCAGATGAGTTCTGTTTCTGTGTACATCATCACTGTCGACGTATCTGTGTGTGGAAGCATCGATGAGAAGGTACATTCACATCCCCCGGGCTGTGGCTAAGCCATGTCTCCGAAATATCCTTTCATTCAGGAGTGCTAGTTCTGCAGGTTGGCAGGAGAGCTTCTGTAAAGTTTGGAAGGTAGGAGGCGAGGCACTGGCAGAAGTAAAGCTGTGAGGACGGGGCGTGAGTCGTGATTGGGTAGCTTAGATGGTAGAGCACTTGCCCGCGAAAGGCAAAGGTCCCGAGTTCGAGTCTCAGTCCGGTACACAGTTTTAATCTACCAGGAAGTTTCAAAACGTACGTTGCTAGACTGTATTCGTCCTCGTCAAATTTGCCCAGCACATGGTGTGATGGTATAGGGCGCCATTGGGTACACATAATGATCATCTCTGGTTCACATAGCCAGTCCACCAGGCATACTCTTTCTGACGTGTTACGGTCGATTGTTGTGCCGTATCTTTGAAGAATCCGTGAAATTGTTTTTCAACAACATAATGCAATACCGCATTGTGCCCACGCTATCCTGACCGACCTCGGTACAGAGGACGTTGTATTACTATGCTGACAAGCACATTCTCCAGGTCTCTCATGGACTGAAAGCATTTGGTCGTGCGTTGCCGAGAAACTGGCACAACACCACCCTCCAACAGCTGATGAAGTTGAAGCTGCATGGAATTGCATACCCGCATCTGTCATCCAAGCTCAGTTACATTTGATACGCAGCCGTTGTTGCTGTCAGAGGCGCCAGCCCTTTGTCCTAAATTTTACTTTCGATATACCGCCAAATCAACTACATATTTAGTTCTGCAGGGTGGTCAGAAACAGTCTGAAAAGCTTGAAAGGCCGTTGCAGGGTATACTGTGCCGAGAAATAAATTTTAAGAAACAAATTCATACTTGTGACGTCACGGGGTTAATTACCATTGCAGATAACAAATCAGGTCGCTGCGTGCTCAAATTCAAGCGAACCGCCATACATAAATAGTGTGTTGTTCTGATAGCGTAGATTATGCCGCACGAGACTGCTATGCTTTTGCTCGGGTTGGATCCTTACTACCGTCCCATATCCAATTTTTGTATCTCTCTCTTGTTCAGTTTTAGGAAACCAAACGAAGCACACGTTTGGCGACGCCGTTTCTGGCGGGCCATTTGAATTTGCGAACGCAATTGCCTGATTTGGCTAACATCATCGCTAATTAACTCGGGAGAGGCGCAACATATCGAATTTTTTCCTGAAGAATTATTTCTCAGCATAACCTACCCAGCAATAGCCATGCAACATCTCACACTGTTTATGAAAACGCTGTACATACTTCCCACTATAATGTATACACACAATAAGCAAAATTTCATTATTTGTTATTCGGTGTTATAATTTTAATGATCAGCGCTGTCGTTGATCATACCTCTCATTTACATAGCCCCCTACGCTCATTTATCAATCCTTCCTCCTTCTTCAATTATCCTAATGCTTCATCTAAATCTTCTTCAACCACTGAGTCACCTTACCGCAGTGGCAGACTAAGCCCATCGGAGGCCCGGGGCGGCGAAACTAAATGAGGCCTCTGGTCTGCTTGGCAATGGTACATCTGTACTGTATATGTAGTAAAAATAATATATATATATATATATATATATATATATATATATATATATATATATATATATATATGTCTGTACTGTACGCTCCAGTAATTACAATACACGTACTTAAAGATATCGGTGAGAAACTTAGAATAGGATCAGCATTTAGCACAGCAACCAACAGGTAGCGTGCAAAGAAGCAATACAAGCTACAGTAGGAAAATTCCCTTTTTATTTATGTGACTGGAAACGAAGCCTGTACAGTTTTAATATCAGTTAGTTTCGTAATCTTAGTACGAGGTAGCAGTTATTGTTGATGTTATTATAATACATTTTACCGCACCTTTATTTCATTGAAATTCTCAATAACGTTGAAAACTATTTCATTTGAAACTTTTCATTCTGTTCGTAATATAGACCGATGGGCTAGTCGTTCTTGATACATCGTAGAGCGAAGATAATTTTTAATATGTATGCTGTACCTTTTACGAAAGATTGTTCATGTTTCTCATCGAAGCCGCTATAGAGCGGCGAAATTATGTATGTTCAGCAGAAAAAAAGTTGCAAAACGTTTTCCTAAGGTTACTTACGGTGTATGAAATCTAGATGATTCTAGTGTTGGGTAAAAATTGTTGCTTAAATCTAGATGACTCAAGTAGTTCATGTATTTGGATATTTACAGACGTGAAATAAACTGTATGCTAAGTATCTCTAACCTTTGAAAAAGTAATTTTTGGAACGTAATACTTTACTCAAAAAACTAAACAATCACTGGAAAACTCTTTACTGCGCTTATGCGCTTATTTTTAAACCGTATTTATAGTACATCTGTATAAATGACATAGGTATCAAAAAACATTTCATGTAGAATAACTGCATTTAGGAGACAACTGGTTATCATTCTATAGTTTCTAAGTTTCATCAAAGTATTGCAAAAATTCCAAAAATTCTGAACATAACCATTGGCAGTCTTATTTACTAAACACATTTAGCCTTGTTTCAGATCTGATTAAAAATGATTTGGTTCTGGGGGGTGGGGGCTCCATATCTCGAGGACCTCGAAATTTACAAACCACCCAGGACCAGTGGCCCGGGTTGGGCCGCCAACTCCGCCCCCACATTGTTCTGCCACTGTCCTGCCATATGTATTGGGAGCTGATAACCGCGTTTACAGCAATCTAGAAGCAGTATTAAGCATGTATCTTACTTCACAGCACGACCTTTACCATCGTCACATGTATATACTGTTTTACTATGTAGACGACATCATACTATTCACTTTATTTGTAAGCAAGTGTTCTTTTCTATATTACGTAAGCTTAAGAGTATCATTAAAACATCTCATAGGGTCACCAGGGAAGGTGGAAGGAAATGAAATTTTCAGTCAAGCAGGCAAAATATGTGTATTATAGTTATTGACTTCAAATGGTTCAAATGGCTCTGAGCACTTTTGGACTTAACTTCTGAGGTCGTCAGTCCTCTAGAACTTAGAACTACTTAAACCTAACTAACCTAAGGACATCACACACACCCATTCCCGAGGCAGGATTCGAACCTGCGACCGTAGTGGTCGCGCGGTTCCAGACTAGCGCCTAGAACCACTCGGCCACCCTGGCCGGCTTTATTGACTTCATTGTTTCCAGCAAAACATGGATGAGATAATAATTAATGAGTCGTATATACATCATAAAGCGAAACTACTGTGAAGCTTCAAATTTTACCGGAACAGTGAATACTCGAGAGTATTTCAGGACTGCACCTAATCGACGTTTTCTTCCCACCACAATATTTCCACTGGTCATCTATCAGTCACCTCCTGGTCAACCGACGAAGAGTGATGTAGGATTTATAGGTTGCGCTGCTTATCGGCAAGCTGTACATATTTACACAAGAGTCCTAATATTTGTACAAAGACTGTCAACATACCTGCATTGCTGATGGCTGACGCACGGCATGGCCTCAGGTGTCTACAACAGTAGACTGTACAATTGACGGGATGCAGAGTATTACACAGGGTGTCCCAGAAGGAATGGTCAGTGTTCAGGGATATGACAGGAACCCTAATTTGAAGCAAAAAACGTCATATGTAGATATGCCTTATCGCTGTAGATGATGGCCGGAAAATTGCTTTATTTTTAAATTTCACGGAAATTCTGTCGATTTTGAAAGGATCATTGCAATGATGCGGAAAGGAAGTTGTGGATTTAACGCCTAGCTACCATCCTTATCCAATTGTCGGCCTTTGGTTCTAACTGATAGTGCCCTATGAAGCCTGTAGAGTGATGTAACCATTATTCCTTGAGCATGGTTTCCGTTTGGGGAGCTCCTTTGCCCAACTGGACAAAACTTTAACTGTCTGTCTCCTTCAACGACTCACCTGAACATAAGTGACAAATGTCCAGTAGAGATATCATGCACAGAAACAAACAACAACCGACAGTCATCCGCAGATATCATCACTTTACTGAACAATTGCCGTTCACTGCTTGGCGAGAAAAATAACCGGTGTCTACTGCTTCTCGATGGAATGGCTAGCCTGACGAGAGTACCGTTCAACAAATCCACTTTGATTCTACATACTTGTTAACATGCTAGAGGAGGTCTCTTGGCTTAGCTAGGAAAGCATGCCAAACACCGGCCCTTAACCCGTGTTCGCTGAACGATGAAACAGCGCTGTCTTTATTACAGAGAACGATTGTTCTGGCACGGTGGATCGCCGGTGGCTGGTATGCTTGCTCCTGCTTGTCTCGGTGCTAAGTGTGCTCTTAAGTGCTGCTACTAAACAAGAATTTATTAGCACTCTCCCGCGTTCTTAAGGGGAATTCCGTCGGAGTACACACAGCGCAGAAACTTTTAATGGCTGCCGTCTTACCAGATAGCTTGACAATGTCATTAATATTCTGGCATACAACTCACTGCTTAACTCGAAGAATTAACTGGAAAACTGTCTCTAACTCTACATTTTCTAGCTCCGTGCTAATAAGGGCTGTATGGATACAAACCTTTAAGCTGAACATGATACCAGTTGACAACAATAAACACACTGAAAGAAATCGGTACAATATCATACGAGCAAGATGTCCACCGAGTGAGATCACGGGTATTTTCTTCGTCCGCTGAAAGAACTTATGTAAGATGAAATAGAGGCAAATTTAAATTTTATTTGTTTCGTATATTTCTGTAGTGTCCGTTCTTGTCACACAACTGAATATTAGCGTCCCAGCAGAGCTTATTCTTGAAAAAACTTCGTCTTATCTGAAGTCCCGATAATAGCGACATAACCCGAAATTTTGCGTAACCTAAACAAAAAAAATTCTATTCAAGTTTCCTTGATAGCGCAAAATTCGTTTAAGAAAGACAGCTAAAAGCTTCATCAGTGCCTATTGTCGCAAGACAGGTGTAATTAAATGTTTCTAAATCGTATTTCACATTCCGTATTGTTTACTAGTTGTATAGATGTCACCTAGGCCTAAATTGTCCGAGCTATAAACGTTTAAAAGCCTGACCAACACGCTTGATAACTTAAATTCTCTAAAAGCAAAGTAATTACTGAGTCAGCGTTCGGACCCTGTATCTCTAAATCAGTACAAAAACAACCACAACCGCACATAAGAACTTAATGTCGTTTTTGTTTACATACAGCCAATCTCGCGTCCTTGACAAATTTATAACATTCTTTAAACTTAATTATTCTTTCAAAACTGACCATTAGTGAGAAATGTGGGAGCTGTTATAAGGTAGTGAGTAGAGGGATTTGTTGCCAATCTTGCAGGAAATATTTCCACTGGGGGAAATGCAGTGGGGAGAATATTGGGGAAACAGAAGAGGCTCTTTCCTGGAACTGCAGAGTATGCAGAAGGAACATTTTGATTGGGGGACAGAAAAGGAAAATCTGTGCCCATCAGGCACAGTTGGAGGAAGGAAGGAAGGAACCGATAGGGATCAAGGAAGATACGGGGGAGGAGGGTGGCTGGGAAATGGCAGCTGGTAGGAGGATAGGAAGAAAGAGAACGCGATCTGATAGTTTTATTATCAAAACCAAAAACAGGTATCTACCACTGCCAGAGTTAAGTGGAGAAGAGCCTCAGGTAGAACGAGGAGCAGAAAGTGTGCAGCACACTTCAACCTAGGCCAAGAAGCCTAGGAGTCTACAAAGTGTTCGGAAGAAGAAAGTGCTGCTGCTAGGTAGTAGCCATGGGCGAGGTGTTGGCCCTCAGTTACAAGAAAGTTTAGGGGCAGCGTACCAGGCCACCAGTATCTTCAAGACAAATGCAGGGCTATGTCATGTGATGGAGGACCTAGCGTCTTTATGTAAGGACTTTACAAAAGAGGATCATGTAGTGATAGTGGGTGGGGCTGGAACAGTTTGGAGCGGGATGGGGCGTATGACACAGGTGGTGATCTGGACAAAATAGCTTCCCTGAATCATGGCATCAACGTACACTTCGTTCAACTGTTCCGGAGTCATGATCAACCACAACTTCATGGAGCTGTGAGGCGAATCAATATGGGATTAGGGATGGCTCTGAGTGCAGCCAACTTTGCTCATGTTCCTCTGGTGCCCGTCGGAACTATCAACAGATGGGGTTTCACTAGGCATGGCCTACACCTAAACAGGACTGGGAACGGAAGATTGATACAGCTGATTCATGAAAGCATAGGGGGTGGATCTCGGGCCACACATTGTCAAATACCTGTTGTCGTGGATAGGAGAAGTAGGTCTTTTTTAGGATAAATGGAGACAACAGGTTCCCCGGCCTAAAGAGTATCTCCATCTGTTTAAAAATTAC
This sequence comes from Schistocerca cancellata, assembly GCF_023864275.1. NCBI lineage: Eukaryota > Metazoa > Arthropoda > Insecta > Orthoptera > Acrididae > Schistocerca > Schistocerca cancellata. Next base: position 458,416,663 of record NC_064629.1, read on the forward strand.
TGAAACAGCCACTCACAAGACAGATTTTAACACTTCAAATATCACACATACCAGATGTCACAAAGAAAAACCAACCATTGGAAAAGTAACATGGGGCATTTCACAGACTTAACAATCCTCCAGCAAAACATGCAATCAATAAAAAATAAAATACAACAGTTAGAAGTTGAGCTCCAATCTTTAAACTGCACAGTAGTTTGTGTTACTGAGCAGTGGTGTAGAGACACAGAAATCCAAAACGTAGTATTATCATTGTATGAAATGGCAAACTTCTACTGCAGAACTGCTTCAAACTAACACCTCTTCCTCTTTCTGAGGTCAACATCTCACTCATTGTAGACGAATGCTGTTTCAGTATTTCAGGATAGCAAATAGGAAGTTGTGGTACAGAAAATGGCCCAGAGATCACCGGTGTGTGTGTGTGTGTGTGTGTGTGTGTGTGTGTGTGTGTGTGTGTGGTGAGTGAAATGTTACGAAACAATATGTGTATTGTGTGTGCAGTGACTGTTAGTGAAATATGAGTGAACAGTGTGGCATTACATTGTTTAATAAGTTATTTGTAAAATAAGTATTGTATACCAAGAGTAAATCTAATGTTTGTCTCTAAGTAGAAGTCTGTAAATGTATGTGTATACGAATTAGCTTATTTTAAATTGGTCTAAACTTGTAAATACTTGGACATGTCCTATATCCTCGTAAAAAGAGATCTACTGATGAATAAAGCTGCTACTACTAGTACTACATCTACCACAGATTTGTCGTTTACTTTTTTTAAATGACACTGTAATACGTAGCTTAATTTTTCTAGCACTCGTGTAGAATACACGGGCTTATTTCCCAGTACTACTAGGTAGTATTTTTTTGTGGAATGAAAGGACTGGGGTGCTTTAAGACCTATGAGGCCAACTGAGCAGCCCCAAGCGTTTCGAAGGACTAGAAAGCCAATAAACGGTTCGCAGAGTAATACGCTGGTCACATACCTTTCTCTGTTTTGACAGTCATACAGCTCCTCACGCTAATCTATCCTGCGAATCTCTGAACATCTGTGCATTATTGCTGCAGTCTACATCGTGCGGCACACACACACACACACACACACACACACACACATACAATTCCCTCATTAAAAAATTGACTATTCCTTGATTCCATTAGATACACTCTAGACAAACCATCACAGAGAAGAATTCCTAACAAATTTATTTATTTTTTTGGATTTAAAAATGTGTTTTTCTTTTTTTGTAACGTTTCCTCAGCACTTGCTTTTGAATATGTTCCTTCAATCTCCATCGTCAGTAATTTTTTTGTCGAAATAAAACACTCCACGTACCACTCTTAGTACTTCATTTCCTACTCTTCGTTCCTTCAGCTTTACCTTATTTAATTCAGTTTCATTGCATTACCACAGTCTTATGTATGCTGATGTTCATCTAAAAGCATCTTTTCAAGACTACACAGACCTCTCAACAGATCTTCCAAGTCTTTACCAACTCTCACACAATTACAGTGTTATCAGCAAATCATGGCTTATTTATTTCTTCTCCGCTAACTTTAAAACATTTTTTCAAATTTCTCCTGGGTTTCCTATTCTGTTTGTTCAACGTACACATTGAACAATATGGTACCTCTTATAGCTACGGCCTGGTTTTTGGTGCAAGTTAAAGATAACCTATGGCTAGCTACCTTCAGAGGTTTAAAGAGTGTATTCAAGCCAATGTTTTCTAAATTTTTTTCTGAATATACGAATGGTACAAATGTATGATTGTCATTCCTTAACCAGCTTCCGTAAATCATAATTGCTTCGCGTGCACCTTTATCTCTCCAAAACCCAAACTGATCTTCCCCATTTTTTCCTCTGCCAGTCGACCTATTCTTCTGTAGGCAGTTTGCTTAGTATTTTTCAAACCTGACTTAATAAAATGTTGCTTCGGTAACACTGACACCTGTCAGAGCCTGTCTTCTTTGGTACAGAGATTGTTTGTTATATTCGTCTTAGGGTCTGGTAGTAGTTCGCCTATTTCATATAACTTAAACAACAGGTGTTATAATTTCATAATCCCTGTTTTTCTCGAAGATGTTGAGTAATTCTGAGGGAATTCCATCTATTCCAGATGTCTTGTTTCAACTTAGGTCGTTAAGTGCTCTTACAAATGCTTTTCTTAGTATCTTATCCCTTGTCTCATCTTCATCGGCTTCCTCGTCGCCATCTTTAATACTGCCATCAAGTTTCTTTCCTTTTTGTAACTTCTCTGTATATTCCTTCCACCTTCCAGTCTCCGCTTCTTTGCTTGTCACCTGAACTCTTGATATTAATACAGTCGCTTCTTTTGTCTGGTTTTCTATATGAGGCGTCAATCTTTCTTATGGTCTTTTCCTCTAGCCATTCCCGTTTTACCATTTTGCACTTTCTATCAATATCATTATTTAGACGTTTGTATTCCCCTTTCCCAACAGTTTTTGCTGAATTTCCACCTTTCATCAGTCTAATATCTCGTGTGTTATATAATGATTTCAATTGGACCCTGATTTCTTTGCTATTTCTTCCTACACTCTCTGCATTATTCCACCTCTGTTGTAATCCTTGAACCTATGAACGTTGATCTTAAGCTGCAATATTGTTTATTAAAAACACTTACCGTGTTACTATGTCTATCCCTGCAAGAAAGGAGCGTACAGATTAGGACAAAAGGTAAGGTAAAGTTTCGCGTTGTGTCTGGCCAATAGGGCCCGACCGTCCGCCATGTCATTCTCTGCAAATGGCATTATTGGATGCAGTATGCAGGGGTATATGAAGATTAGGACAAAGACCACAAGAGAATCTGTGACAGGCTCTAATATAATTTAAAGAAGTAAAGAAGATCCTACACAACCTAACATTCTAGGGAATAAGACCTGAACAAAGTAGTCACCTATGATGGCACAAATATGCTGAAACATGTTAGCGCAGTAAGGAGGTTAATTGTTTCATAACAGGTGGAACAATATTCCCATTATCCATTTCGAAAAATGTGTGGCTGTTGGAGCTTTAAAATTAAGCGATGGTCAAGGAGAGTACTGACTCATTAAAGTTTTACCACGAACTAGTTGTTTGGTACAGCTCGTTGCAAGGGTAGTCGGGAAATGCGACACTGCATAAAAATTTTCACTTCTATTTATAAAAACTGTATTTACATTTAAACCTGAGACTAGTTTCTGGTGTTCTGTGGCATGAAACCCGTGGCTGTATGCAGATAAAACAGGAAGACAAAATTAAACTAGCCTGTGAAATACTCGTACATCATACTCTCTAAGATAGGCAGCCCATCTTAATCGACTACACCCGGGGCAGATAATGTAGGCAGAGTAGTCTGTCTTAAGGTGTATAAGGCGCCCCCGCTCGTTTATAGAGTGTGATTGGTACAAGGGTGATTTTCGCTAGTATTTTTCTACCTCTCAGCTGTGGAGTTTCGAGGTAAGTGGGTAGGGAGACACTACCAGTGTTAATGTGCGCAACGAAAACTTTAAATTAACGCGATCTTGAAATATTGCCCTGTCATTCATAAATACCTCCTGTGGCTAATATTATAACACAAATTAAAACGATGATCATATCAGTAAAGAAGGATCAAGGATAAGCTATAGGACCTAATGTTACCCGAAGGGCTAATGCTAGTGTTCTCTGGAAATGGAAATGAAATCCCATACTTCTTGGTAGAGCGTAGGGGAACGGTGCGGGAGACCCGCATCGCCGTACTAGGCAAGGTCATAATGGAGATGATTTACCGTTACTTTCCTCCGAGCATAATGGGGTTGAATGATGATGATGAAGACGACACAGCAACACCCAGCCATCTCGGGGAATCGAACCCGGGACCCCGTGCTCGGGACGCGAGGACGCTACCGCGAGACCACAAGCTGCGGACTAGTGATCTGTATATAATTTATTTTAAATAAAAACCGAGAAATTTAATGGCACAACTAAGAAACAATACATGTCTTGCGGACTCAAACAATTATGGTATAAACGGACTTAACTAATATTGGGAAACTTCTGCCTGCTTCTCCCCGGAGTGGATAACGCGATCTGAGAAATACTACACAATATGACTGACTTCGTCTATCGTACCAGACTCTAGATTAAGCTATTGGAATAGATTGACTGGCGAGTAACATCAGTGGAGTAAAATATGTATGTGATCCCAACAGCCTAATGTCTATCTGACCTAAGAGGCCGGTACCATTGGCTATATTACTGTACCAAAAGCGTGCTAGTTGAATGCAATGATGATACTCGGTGTAACAGCCACTGGCGACAGACCCGAAAATGTGGTGAGAGCTGAAACCTAAGACCTTAGACAGCCAACTGCTGCGAACTCCCAACTCAAGGCGCAATTTAGCAACGTCTTAAGAGCAAGTGAACAACAGCAGTGGCTTCAAGAACTGTATGCCAGAAGCAAGATGAGGACTCCCAACACAAGGCGGAGTACAGTATCCTCTTTAAACGTACAGCAAAATACGGTACCCTAATTGATATCTAACACAGATGTACTGCGTCGCACTGAGGCTAAAAAGGAATTCTTCTGTGCGCTTGGGAGCAAAGATAAGAAAATGTTCCAGCTCTTTCGAGAGTTGACTGGGTCACCTGTTCCTTCCACAATTCAAAACAGAAATCCCGTAGCTAGAACTGCCGGCTCACCAACTCTCCTCTCTTTACTTTCCCCGTAAGTACGGGCGAGCGAATAATAGCTTAGAAACCACAGCGCATATTTCCTCTCTCCTTGTGCTAAACAGCTCTGGCCAATAACACACTCAAGTTTTCGTCGAATTTTCCAGAAGGCATACTTCGTACCAGCACTTTAAGCAGATACACCAATCCCGAACGTCCGACTCAAAATTTCGCGAGAACAGGTCTGATGTACAGTCGTGCTCAAAACTATCCGAACGACCTGAATTGCATTTCGCCTGATTCGCATGCAACCCACATAACGCAGCTGTCTAGCAGGTCCTCTAATCGCTCCTTGGTACAGTCGTTTGACTACTGAAAATGATTCCAACAAGTCACCACTAGAAAACACTGCTCTGTATTACAATAACTCAAAATGTAAAGTAATACCACGATACTAGAAATATCAGGGAACACCTTATCACAGTTAAGACTGTCCTTAAGGCTTGCACGCTCACATTTACTGCAATAAATGACATACCTGAAATGTTTCCACACTCATTATTACGTCAGATGGGTAATGCACGTAGTAAGTTCGCCGTATTCATGATTTCCTCTTCAAAGTAACATACCATACAAATGACATTAAAAAATTAAGTTATTCACGAGCATCTAGTAGAGAATATGTATGAACTTCAAATGACACGACGAACCGTCTCGTTCTGCATATGGATTCAAACACAGGTCATGTAGACTAAGATTTCGTGACTGACGGAAACTAATGGTCATTCCTGACTAGGCATACAGAGAGTGATATACCTCGATTTTAGACAGTATCAGTTAGCAAATATCAACTTTAAATTGCATAACGTAAACATTTTTAACGGACGCGAATTCCTACCCAGTATCTATTGTCCCTGTTAAGGAACTACGAGAGTTATTAAATATTGCTTCTTAACAAGTAACTTACTTGAAATGCTGTGAAGTAAAGCTTTGTGTTGGACAGGGATTCGAACCCAGAACCTAATCGGATTATTATCAAAGCACAATCAACTGTGACATATCGGATTTTCTCGGCAGTAGCTGGATGTTTTAACTGAAATGACGAGACGAAACATTAATTTTTTCCTTCCCAGGACTCCAACCCGGCACCTATCGCTGTTATATTCTAGAGAAAACGAACGTACAATATAGATTTGTTACACCAGCAGCGACATGGGAGCATATTTGAACTATAAATAATATGACGAAGAGTTCAGTGCTAGCTGGGAATCGAACCCCACACATATCGCTGTAGACTACACACAAACAGACGTCAGTTAGCGAATTTTTCTCCACCAGCAACTCGGAACAACATCCTTGAACTTACAGTGATCTCGCAAATAGTTATATGTCTCAATGGTCAGTTTTGTACAAACAACAAATTGTAGTCGAGCTGTATTGTCACGAAGGGATCAAATTCGGCGTTAAGGGCGGTCTGAGATGCTTTCCCAGTTCAGAACCAATTTTATCGGCATACAGGAGCTCAAATAAAAGATGGAATAAGTGTCCTGTGACCCTACATAGCTTTTGTTTCATCACTAGAAATAAATAACTAGTATAAGAAATGATACTAGTGATAGAGTTTCTACATGTCGCCACTACTGACTTTATTGTGGTTTAACCTAATGTCTACTTGGTAGAGACGGAATATCATGTTTAACGTGAATTTCAGAGCATAATGCCATTATACCTTCTTCACTTGGCGTAGCCAGAAACGAATGGAAATTGTCTCTCCCTATCAAGAACAGAAGTTGGAATCGAACCTAGACCGTCAGTATATGAACCTATAATCAATCCAACAGACCTTGTAACACTACCGCCCTGTCGGACGTGCGTTAGCTCTATAAAGCCTGTACTGTAATAAGTTCACGGGCTTCACCTTGTAAACAAGGATTTTAGTACATAAATTGACCGCGTGTACCTAATGGAAGCAAGATCGAACCTATACTCAGTTAGTAACTACAGTGATGCGTCAAGCAAATGTAAAATACAATTACGCGTTCGCATGGACAAGAAGTACACACAGTAGATATTACCAATGATTAATAATTCGGTCGCCAGCCTAATTAGGCATTGAATGAGTTTTTCCCTGTACAAGTGTGTGCATGTACAAGCATAACAACACGTAAGACTGTTGCGTTATAAGACAAAGTTAGGAACCAGAAAGAATCTACTGAACTAAAGTTTTCTTCTTTTGTACTAATTTGGACGAGCTAAAATTACACAACACCACACAGCAATGATTACTACGAACTGCATTTGTATATTGATCAGACTGAAATCGGGCATAGGTTACCCTAGAATTAGCAATTTTGAAAGCACACAAACATTGTCACTATTAAAATTGAAAAAAAAAACACTAATATACTTAGGTTTGATATAGAAATTAACTTTACTGTTCAAATCTGATCAGTACACTTCAAGATGTGCAAGAATGGGCAAGAAAAAGGGGGGGGGGGGCCTGAAACTGTTATGGTCGTTATATTGAAACTATTAAGTCCTGAAAGGAAATTAACACTCAAAATTATCAATCTGTGGATAACTACTCTTTTGTTTCGCTTCTGGATTAATTAATTGTCATTATTTCTGTCACACATTAATTAAATAATATCGCTAGCTCAATTCAAAATTTATCTTTCAATTTAATCACACTGTTGTTCTTTACTAACATTTGCATTAACACACCTAACTATGAACTTCTTTATAGCTTAGATTGGTCTACAGATAATTTAATACTAACTGTGAACTTTCAGTTCAGGATACTCGGGTTGCACAATATGTGGTAAGGATCCTGTCTAGGTCAGTGCTAAGGATGAGTAACGGCTAAGGCAATTCTGGTAAAAGTCACGTTATTATTGAACAGTTAGAAACAGTTTCGACACTGGTCCACACAGATACACTTCTAAAGATGAAATAAATGTTTGACCTGTGCACGTCGGTGCGGCGGATGGCGGGCAGCGAGATAGCGGGCAGCACAGCACACATACAAGCACGGCTAAGGCTCTCACAGTATCGGCACTTTCCTTCTTCTTAGCGTCGTAATCTTTCCAGTTTTATGCCTGAGGAAATAGCCATGCCAAGTAGTCGTCGGAATCGGCCCATCCGAGGCTCAATGGAATCCACTTTTCCTTGTTAGCCAGCTCGGTACAGTGCATGTTCCTCTGACCGATGCCCAACTCCGACTGACTTACTGAGCCCGTTGTGCCGAACCGCGCCAGTGTGCGTTTTCCCGCGCTCGCCTGCATCCACCTTTTCCCGCTCCCCTACAGGTAGGGTATTCACCACAGGTTTTCTACTACACATATTCTAATGCATTACCTACGTATGGACCAAGTGTATAAATTACAATTTTCACACCATACAATAGTTTTAACATTAAATACAATTTCCTTTGGTTATCAAATTGCTTGAAATCTAACATAAATAATAACATTCATTTCAAAGGTTGCTTACAGTTTCTTTAACATGACACGAAAAGAAAAAGAAATTCAAAACATTACTTATATTACCTTACATAAATTCAGAAAGACAAATTTATCTAAATTCATAAAGAAAAAAATTATTATAGGTACATTATTGTTACACATGCCCCTGTTTCCAGAAAATTTTCTTAAGTCTAAATTTTATGGGAACACTAAATTTAACAATTATACATTGGTTCTGAATCTTTACGTAAAGGTTCGAGAAGATTTACACTACATATTTCCTTTCACTCACTGTATATAGGTTTACACTATTTTAACATATCAAGACCAATTTCTCGCTATTTACTTAAGTGCCTTTTTGCACAGTCCAACTTCCCATCATAACATTACTAAAATAGCAATTTAATCATTTTTTCTAAATTTCTCAAAGAAATAATTTAAAATTCTGGAATACAAACATTTAACTACAAAAACAAATGCATATTTCGTATACACTATAAGGTAATTTGTCGCTGCTTGCTTTGAATAGCAGTCCATTTCCTAACTTACTAAACAAAACACACACACAAAATTTTCAGAAAATCATCTACACATATTTGCTGCCTATTATGCGAATTTGGGCAGTCCATTTCGCTTCATATTGTCACATCCTCTGGATTACATTTACAATTTTCCATCGACTATTTATCTGCCCTCATTGGTATTTGGCAGTCCTTCATATTATGGTTCATACACTGCCCACTTTCATTTTTTGACAGTTCCATCTTTTATCTGGCTGATAGCATTTATCCTTTCTTTTCAGTCCTTTTCTCCATACATTTTCACAGTTACAGTACAATTGGTAATCTGAAACTCACATAACTACATTAGCAAACTTTCAATGGTATACAGACATTTACAAAGATTAGTTACATTTCAAATAACTTGGGTTCAGCATAAGATACAGCACAATTACTCGTTCCTGGGAACATACAGTTTCAGGTCCACAATATTTCTTACACCTAAAGGTCTTTTGGATTTTGGGTAGATTAGGTAGTAAGCATTATCGTGTGGATTATTCTGTATTATATATGGTCCATTATAGATATATTTAAATTTTGAAATTTCATGGTTTAGTTCACTAGATTTTTCGTGGGTTTTTAAAAGAACATAATCTCCAATTTTAAATTTTGAAACTTTTAGATTTTTATCGTGTCTTCTAGATCTAGATTCGGCTTTTTGCTTTGCCCTTTTCATCACCAATTCTTTCTTTTGATTCAATCCCAAACTTGTACAGGGTGGAAACTCTAATTTTTCTTCAATTAAACTTTTACTACTTTTGTCTAACAAAATTTCTTCCGGTGGGAATCCTGTAGTTTCATGATGTAATGTGTTCATGACATTTTCAAAATCCGATATGAATCTGCCCCAGGTTCTAATTCAACAAACAATAATTCATTTTCAGATAAAACTGAGTTACAGTAATAATAAAGTCATGCATAATATTAATAATATATACAAATACAGCATCCTGCCCCTAGTCTCTTTATTAACAAGGCAGTCTTTTCTGGTTCATAAAACAGTCACATAAGTCTGGTGGCTTCTTAGGCCTCAGGAGTTCAAAGTCTTTGCTTACTTGAACTCTTCGCAAAATAAACACCGAGTCATCAGGTGGCTCTTTCTTTCTTTGTTCAGTCTCAACGTCTGGATTTTGTTTTGAAGTTTCTTCATCGTTAGGTACAGTTTCACAATTAACTGCATCCCTATTAATTTCATTAATTTTCTCATATCCTCTTTCAGTAAAAGTATATTCACTTTCTTTTACACCTGAAAATTCATCTTCACTAGAGTCATCACTACTCTCTTCCTCAACACCAGATTCATTTAAGTACGCTACTTTTGCACAACAGGGAAAGTTAGTATATTCAATTTTGTCTGTATTCGCGTATGTTTCATCATCTGAACTATCGTCGGAATCCGACCATTCTGGATCGCTTTCAGGTTCTAACATAAAGGCTTTTCTGAGACAGGCACTAAGTTCTTCCTCGGTATTGTCATCAGGCTTAGATTTTAATTCAATCTCCTCTTTTGGCAAAACGGCCTCATCCTCAGCTTTATTCACATCCACTGTGACTTCATATTTGGTGTAATCCTCGTGGACTTTAATTACTTTCATGTAATCATCTGCCCCTTCTCCACGGTCTCTCTCGGTAGCAGCTGGTACTATTGGTGAATTGTTAGCAGAAGTTATTTCTTCGTCAATGCTGAGGATTTCATCCTCCAACTCCTTCCTATTATTAATCTGCGTCCTATTGGCAGCACGCGTACTTTGCGCGGCGCTATTTATTCTTCCTTCTTCAAAGTTGGGCCACGTCACATTATGGACGTCCCTACTATTTCTCCTTCCACCATCTAATTTCCTCGCTTCATACTCCTTCTTAAAATCCTCCCACTCACATTGCTTTAGGCCCTTGTACAGATCGTCGATCTGCACACGCCAATCAGTTACTTCTGCTAATTCATTATCGTCCTTTACCTCATTGCAAACACTGCTAATCGCACCTCTCTGTGTACTCACAGTCTCATTTATTGTTTCCTTTGCCACGGAATTATCACTCGTAAAATTTTCATTATCTCTTACGGCTACGTTCGCACCTACTGCTGCCGTATTGCTAGCGGCTTCTCTCTGAACAGATGTTCCGCTAGGCTGGGCCGTTGCCCTCTGATGCTCCACTCGCCTGTTAACCTGGAGCGCTCTGTGCGGCCGATATGACTCATTCTGGCTCGCACCTGACGCTTCTCTCGCCACAACACGTTGCGTCGTTTCACGCCTGTCTCTAACCGGTCTCATTACATTGCAGTTGGTCCGGTATCTTTTCTTAACTCGGGGCCGGTATGTATTGTCCGCTTCCGTTTGGCCCGCAACGTTCGCGGAAATTAGTTTCCCGCGTCGTTATTATTTTGCGCGGCGTACCCCCTACTGCGACCTGGATAATTTCCTCTGCCTCTTCCTCTGCCTCTTCCTCTTTGTATCATATTGACGCGAAATCCATCGCCGTCATTTCTTTCGTCATTGTGTCGGTTATTACGGTTACCAAAATTTTGATAATTGGCACGACTTTCGCGCCAATGATCCTCGTCTTCGACTCTTTCGAGAAATGCTTGGAAGCTGCGATGATTGCTTCCTACATACCTCTTTGAATCCTCCGGAAGCTTTTTATATAGCTCCCAGATAATATCTGAATCTGATCTTCGGCCTCTTAAATGCGTTAATTTCCGGTACCAATATTCACAGAAATCTTTCAAAGAATTCCTGCCCCGGTTATCATGCTGTTTGGCCATGATGAACTCGCGCCATAAATGGTCCTGCTTTTGTTCAGACCAATATTCTTCTGTAAATCTTTGCCTAAATTCTTCGAACGTCATTCGTTCGGTATTTAAATTGATTCCCCAGCGCTTAGCGTCACCTGCTAAGGCGCTAATTACAACGTTTATCTTTTCCTGATCAGACAAGTGCTCAGGAAATACTCTCTCGCAATTTTTGATGAAATCTAACGGATGCCAACCGTTATGTTTCTTGGCGGGATCGAAGCGTTCCTCACCTTCTAATAGCTTCGTAATTGGTGTGCCATTACAGACCACACCAGGCCTATCTTTAATTTTGCTCTCCAGATCGAAAATTCTGCCTTGAATTTTCGTAGTATTTTGTTCACAATTTTGAACGCATCCGGTTACTTTTTTATCTAAATCCCTTTCAGTGTCTAAAACTACCTTTTTCAACTGCGATATTCCGTGTTGACATTCGTTTACGATCTCAGTTTTAAGACCGAAAACTTTTTCGTCTACCTTAGTTTCAACCAGAGGCTCTACTTTCTCTTGGATGTTGAGAATTTCAACATCAAATCTACTATTAATGTTACCAATTTCCTCCTGCATAGTATCCATATTTTTGTTAATAACATCAATTTCAAATTTCATATTGTTTACCACAGCACTTAAATTACCCATTTTTTGTTCTACTTGTTCTACTTGTTTACTAATTTTAATTCCCTGTTCTTCAACCTGTGCTTTAATCTGATCACTTTGGGTTTTGAGCTGCTCATCAACGTGTGTTTTAAGCTGATTAACCTGATTACCGACTTGTTTTTGAAGTTGCTCATTCTGTGTTTTGATCTGCTGATTAACGTGTGTTTTAAGCTGCTCATTTTGTGTTTTGAGCTGATGGCCCTGCGTTTTGAGCTGCTCGTCAACGTGTGTTTTAAGCTGCTCATTCTGTCCTACAATTTGTTTGGTTAATTGTTCAAATAAGTCGTTCATACTTAAAATTTTTACACTGTTTTGTTCTACGGAATCGGTGAGCTCCGATTCGACTTCAGAAATTTCTTTCGGTTCTTTCTTTATCTGTGGTGAATCAAATATGTCAGTGGATTCGTTCACGTACCCACTATCATCTACTAAGTCACCCTCTACTTCCTGTCTTGTCCCTTGCTGTGTTCGAGGCGATCTCGACATTTCAATCTGTTCGTTGACGTGTTCATGGTATTGTATGTACGCCAATTGTCTTCCGCTAACGCCATCTGTTATCTGGCCGCGCAAACTCCGGCTACTGCCAGCCGCATTCTCCATTTCGCTTGGCGCATCTACCCCGTCTACGTTTCTGTCCATATTGAATGCCAACTTTACCACACTACTACACTTGACGCACACTACAATTTATTTTGCTAAACTTTATTGCTATTCGTGCCACTGAACATCCACTGTTCGGTATTTACATTAATTTGTAACCGACAACAACTGGATGTCCTGTCACCGGGAAGCCACTTGTAACACTTCCGCCCTGTCGGACGTGCGTTAGCTCTATAAAGCCTGTACTGTAATAAGTTCACGGGCTTCACCTTGTAAACAAGGATTTTAGTACATAAATTGACCGCGTGTACCTAATTGAAGCAAGATCGAACCTATACTCAGTTAGTAACTACAGTGATGCGTCAAGCAAATGTAAAATACAATTACGCGTTCGCATGGACAAGAAGTACACACAGTAGATATTACCAATGATTAATAATTCGGTCGCCAGCCTAATTAGGCATTGAATGAGTTTTTCCCTGTACAAGTGTGTGCATGTACAAGCATAACAACACGTAAGACTGTTGCGTTATAAGACAAAGTTAGGAACCAGAAAGAATCTACTGAACTAAAGTTTTCTTCTTTTGTACTAATTTGGACGAGCTAAAATTACACAACACCACACAGCAATGATTACTACGAACTGCATTTGTATATTGATCAGACTGAAATCGGGCATAGGTTACCCTAGAATTAGCAATTTTGAAAGCACACAAACAATGTCACTATTAAAATTGAAAAAAAAACACTAATATACTTAGGTTTGATATAGAAATTAACTTTACTGTTCAAATCTGATCAGTACACTTCAAGATGTGCAAGAATGGGCAAGAAAAAGGGGGGGGCGGCCTGAAACTGTTATGGTCGTTATATTGAAACTATTAAGTCCTGAAAGGAAATTAACACTCAAAATTATCAATCTGTGGATAACTACTCTTTTGTTTCGCTTCTGGATTAATTAATTGTCATTATTTCTGTCACACATTAATTAAATAACATCGCTAGCTCAATTCAAAATTTATCTTTCAATTTAATCACACTGTTGTTCTTTACTAACATTTGCATTAACACACCTAACTTTGAACTTCTTTATAGCTTAGATTGGTCTACAGATAATTTAATACTAACTGTAGTAAACTTTCAGTTCAGGATACTCGGGTTGCACAATATGTGGTAAGGATCCTGTCTAGGTCAGTGCTAAGGATGAGTAACGGCTAAGGCAATTCTGGTAAAAGTCACGTTATTATTGAACAGTTAGAAACAGTTTCGACACTGGTCCACACAGATACACTTCTAAAGATGAAATAAATGTTTGACCTGTGCACGTCGGTGCGGCGGATGGCGGGCAGCGAGATAGCGGGCAGCACAGCACACATACAAGCACGGCTAAGGCTCTCACAGTATCGGCACTTTCCTTCTTCTTAGCGTCGTAATCTTTCCAGTTTTGTGCCTGAGGAAATAGCCATGCCAAGTAGTCGTCGGAATCGGCCCATCCGAGGCTCAATGGAATCCACTTTTCCTTGTTAGCCAGCTCGGTACAGTGCATGTTCCTCTGACCGATGCCCAACTCCGACTGACTTACTGAGCCCGTTGTGCCGAACCGCGCCAGTGTGCGTTTTCCCGCGCTCGCCTGCATCCACCTTTTCCCGCTCCCCTACAGGTAGGGTATTCACCACAGGTTTTCTACTACACATTTTCTAATGCATTACCTACGTATGGACCAAGTGTATAAATTACAATTTTCACACCATACAATAGTTTTAACATTAAATACAATTTCCTTTGGTTATCAAATTGCTTGAAATCTAACATAAATAATAACATTCATTTCAAAGGTTGCTTACAGTTTCTTTAACATGACACGAAAAGAAAAAGAAATTCAAAACATTACGTATATTACCTTACATAAATTCAGAAAGACAAATTTATCTAAATTCATAAAGAAAAAAATTATTATAGGTACAATATTGTTACAACCTCCATATATTCTTCCATATCATTCATTTTTCTATAATAACTCCGGTGCGGCACACTCGATGAGAATTCTGACACAGGCTCCCTGTAGTGGTTTGCAGCATGTTCAGTACATTCATTTACTTGGTTGACCGAATCGCCATGAACTAACTGCCTCGGCTATCCAGTGCATACATTCGACTCTATCTTCCAATCACTGACATAAAATAACGTAACTGCCACCTACACAGAACTGTCAACAGTGCAGGATGCAGAAATTTAAATAGGAAGTTTTTATTTCCATTTGAGCTACTCAATTGCGCTACCTGTTTGTTGAAACTGTCGTGCAGTGCAAAAGAAAAGCTGTAACTGTCTGTCTCTCAGAAGTCTAGATCCGGCCATATGCATTATCTCACAGCACTGTGGAATGCGGAGTTTCAGGAGGGACTGTTGTTGACTTCTGGAGCTGATGTAGCTACATGACAGGTAATAGCGTAACGGTAAGCGTCGCGAGTTCTACTACATTCGCTGCTACGTTTTTTTAAAACGCAAGTCTGCTGTCTGATGAAGTTATCAATTTAATGGAACTTTGAACATAATTACCTTAACTTCTCAACCCAAAATAGTCGCATGTGGAAAAAGGGCTAACTTCTGCGACATTTTGTTCTTTTCAGGTTTAATAGACGGCCAGGCAGCAGATGCACCTCGAAGCTTTTGTATTTTGTACGGGAAGAGCGCATCGTGCCAAAATAGTCAGAAAAGTATTTTCTACATTAGCTGTCGTCTGGTAGCGGCATTTGATTCTTCTTCAAACCTTGTTTGACATCTTTAACTCAGAACAAGTTTTCTACATGCATGTAATCAATAAACTGCATGTGCATTGTCAGACTGTTATAGCTAACATCAGAGAATTCGCATATGTCGTTGATGATTAATTTCTCTCTCATGTTTAGTACTGTTTTAATAACACTAAAAGAAACCTTATGAAAATTGTGCACTGTATAATAAAACTACCCACGATAACCTTACGACGAAAGTCTGTTTTAATAAAACTGAGTATCTGTACATAAGCGTACCTCTATCAGCACGAATTAGTGAAATACCACTCACTTGGATTTAGATTGGGTCTGTGTTTAATTGGTATGCTGTGTCCTATTCAACAAGTATGCAAATGTGGCATTTCATAAATTAAGTTATGTATTCCTAGAAACACAAAATTTGCTTGTCAGCAGCGGAAAGAGACGTTATCTGTTGTTCAGCATTGTAAGTTTTTGACCATTGCGCCGGCCACGCTGGCCGAGCGGTTCTAGGCGCTTCAGTCCGGAACCGCGCGACTGCTACGGTCGCAGGTTCGAATCCTGCCTCGGGCATGGATGTGAGTGAAGTGTTTAGGTTAATTAGGTTTAAGTAGTTCTACGTTCTCGGGGACTGATGACCTCAGATGATAAGTCCCATAGTGCTCAGAGCCATTTGAACCATTTTGACCATTGCACTATGAGCTGAAAGTATTATCTCGCGTTTTGCTGATCAATTCACTTCCTTCATACTTATCACCCTGGCATGTGAGTCTTAAGTGAAGAACAATATTGAATTTCCTATCGTTGACGGTCGATTCGAATTTCTTCAGAGATGCTTGTATTGTGAAGCAGCTTGGCACTCAGAAAGCCGAGATCTATGACCATTATCACAACTGAGTCGAGCTGCCAAGAGGATTTTATGTGTGAAGGTGTTCTTCTGATTTCGTTACAGAATTTTTTCTGGAAATTCGTACCTCCATAAAATAAACCACAAAAAGACCTTACAAACGCTGGCCCCTACCACGATTAGATCTTACGAATCCTTGAACCGTTTCAACACGAGACACGGGCGGTACCACGGGACTAGGGACACACTGCTACCGGCCTTCTACTCTCATCATTGTATTGGTCGCTCAGCCTCATAAGCCATCGTGAAAGTTGTCACTTATGTGAAGCATAGCATTTCTTTAGTCAAAAAATTGAATTTTCTGTCTCATTGTCTTAGTTTACATGAGGATTATATTGCACGAGTCATTCAAATGGAAAGGGAATATCAAGTGAATTTAGCGAGTCAATTCAGTACCATACGCGGAAGTGATTGAATTGTCAAAGTGTTGCCAAATGTTTGTGACGATGTTGCCAAATCTCAGCTGTGCTACGATCATTAGGTTAAACCACAATAAAGTCAGTAGTGGCGACATGTAGAAACCCTATCACTAGTATCATTTCTTATACTAGTTATTTATTTCTAGTGATGAAACAAACGCTATGTAGGGTCACAGGACACTTATTCCATCTTTTATTTGAGCTTCTGTATGCCGATAAAATTGGTTCTGAACTGGGAAAGCAGCTCAGACCGCCCTTAACGCCGAATTTGATCCCTTCGTGACAATACAGCTTGACTACAATTAGTTGTTTTTTCAAAACTGCCCATTGAGACATATAACTATTTGCGAGATCACTGTAGGTTCAATGATGTTGTTTCGAGTTGGTGGTGGAGAAAAATTCGCTAACTGACATCTGTTTGTGTGTAGTCTACAGCGATATGTGTGGGGTTCGATTCCCAGCCAGCACTGAACTCTTCGTCATATTATTTCTAGTTCCAATATGCTCCCATGTCGCTGCTGGTGTAACAAATCTATATTTGACGTTCGTTTTCTCTAGAATATAACAGCGATAGGTGCCGAGTTGGAGTCCTGGGAAGGAAAAAATTTATGTTTCGTCTCGTCATTTCAGTTAAAACATCCAGCTACTGCCGAGAAAATCCGATATGTCACAGTTGATTGTGCTTTGATAACTATCCGATTAGGTTCTGGGTTCGAATCCCTGTCCAGCACAAAGCTTTACCTCACAGCATTTCAAATAAGTTACTTGTGAAGAAGCAATATTTAATATGTCTCGTAGTTCGTTAACAGGGACAATAGATACTGGGTAGGAATTCGCGTCCGTTAAAAATGTTTACGTTATGTAATTTAAAGTTGATATTTGCAAACTGATACTGTCTAAAATCGAGGTATATCACTCTCTGTATGCCTAGTCAGGAATGACCATTAGTTTCCGTCAGTCACGAAATCTTAGTCTACATGACCTGTGTTTGAATCCATATGCAGAACGAGACGGTTCGTCGTGTCATTTGAAGTTCATACATATTCTCTACTAGATGCTCGTGAATAACTTAATTTTTTAATGTCATTTGTGTTAAATAACAAGTATGGTATGATACTCTGAAGAGGAAATCATGAATACGGCGAACTTACTACGTGCATTACCTATCTGACGTAATAATGAGAGTGGAAACATTTCAGGTATGTCATTTATTGCAATAAATGTGAGCTTGCAAGCCTTAAGGACAGTCTTATCTGTGATAAGGTGTTCCCTGATATTTCTAGTATCGTGGTATTACTTTACATCTTGACTTACTGTGATACAGAGCAGTGTTTTCTAGTGGTGACTTGTTCGAACCATTTTCAATAGTCAAACAACTGTATCAAGGAGCGATTAGAGGACCTGCTAGACAGCTGCGTTATGTGGGTTGCATGCGAATCAGGCGAAATGCAATTCAGGTCGTTCGGATGCTTCTGAGCATTACTGTACATGCCAAAACAGCTAACGACTCGAGGCGCCAGCCTGTCGCCTGACCGCTTCCAATTCGCCACAGCAGTGTTTGATAGAATTTGCATCCCCTTATATGGCGCCGGTCATTGTGGAACAGACCTCGCCATTCATACAACACCTGCGCCCCTCGTAAAACTCGGCGCTTTGGCCTTCATCTGGGTCGGTTACCGCATCCACACCGCGTTGCGCGTTTCGGCGACCGTCCAAGGCGAGAGTCCGTCCAAGAACCAGCTATTGCAGCCCAGAGACACCCCACTGGGCCCCCTGACTGCCCCCAGCCGTGGACGTCGTCCTCGGGTCCACGGCTCCACTACGCTTATGCAGCCATTCTACGAGGGTTGTTCGGAAAGTAAGGAACGATCAGTCGCGAAATGGAAATCACAGTGAAAGTCAAAACTGTTTTCTTTGCACATTTAGCTACACCTTCCAGGTACTTCTCTACAAAGTCTCCGCGTCCGACTTAGACATTTGTCGGAGCGTTGTACCAAATTTCCAACACCATCGTCATAGAAGGCAGTCGCCCGTGCTTGCCGATAATTCTCTACGGTGGTTTATAGCGCGGAGCCTGCGCCAAAGTGTTTTCTTCGTATCCAGCGTCTCATGTGATCAGAGATGATACTCAGGACGAGTCAATCAGGGCTGTGTTGTGTGTGATTGAACACTTCCCACCGAAAAGGCTGCAGGAGCGTCTTCCCTGCCCTGGCAGAGTGCGGTTGAGAATTGCCATGAAGAAGGAAGGGCGTGGCAGTTGTGTTAGGTGGGCTGCATTCATTAAGGCGAAGCCTCTCAGCGATCCCTCCTTCTTGGCGGGAGACATTGTTGTTCTAGGCATCTTTACTTGCTCACAGTGCGCTCACAACTTAAAAGAGCGATTGACGGGGATACTAGAGACACTACCCAAAACGACTGTGAAAAGTTTCGTCGGATTTTCACAGTGGTTTCCATTTCGCGACCGATCGTTCCTCACTTTCCGAATAGCCCTCGTATATAAGGCCATTACCTAACAAATAAGTGAACTGCAAATATTGGTATGTACGTGTACTTGACGATGTTAGTTATATTCTTTACCTTTAAAAAACGGTTCCAAACCTATCAATAGATGTCTAAGCACTATATAATCACATGTGTAGGAGTGGGACAGGACCTTTGTAAGGTGCCAAAATACCGCCCCGTTACTGATCCATAAAATATTTTATGGACGAATTTTATTTTGCCCATTCTATAGTAATACAATGCATGCAGGAAGCATTTAGGTAAAGAATACTGTTTTAGCATACCAGAACTGTGTTCAAAACATATGTATTTTTATTATTGTTATTTCTCTTTGGTATCTCTGAAACATTTGATTAACAATATACACAGTGTGATGTAGAAGCAAGTTACATTTTGATATGAGAAGTAGATGACGACAGAGACATGAAATGTTGAAAATTCACGAAGGTCAAAAGACCAGTTTGTTATTAATATTATACATTCCAAAACTCAACCTCCCTCTACGCTCTCGCTCTCTCTCTCTCTCTCTCTCTCTCTCTCTCTCTCTCTCACACCCCTCCCCACACCCACACCCACACACCCACACACACCACACACACACACACACACACACACACACACACACACACACACACACACACATATATATATATATATATATATATATATATATATATATATATATATATATACTCAGAGCACACAATGTAGTTCTTAGTTCTCTGCTGTTGACAGTAAGCGCCTGGGACATAAAACAGTAGTTGATTTTATTTCACTTTTTTCACTACTTGCAGAATACGATTTAAATTAAAACTCATGCTTGACAACTACGTATTACTAAATCATTAGGTGCCTTTTTCAAACAGACATTATTTTTTAATTGTTTATAGTGAATATGTTATACACTCATTCCAGTATTCCATAGCCAATGATATATATCTTCGAATTAAATGATTGGATGTGACAGCTGAGCTCTTCAATAAACGTTTTCTTGGAAATCTGTCAGAGTAACGCAAACATAGTTGACAACATTTTTAACATTTTATGCAATTCGGATACTCTGACGTATTTTTTTGAAAAATAATTTGGAAACTTTTGTGCGAATCGGATATGAAGTTACACACAATTACAGGATTCAAGTTAGCTTCTTCCTTCTGTAGAGTAAATACGGAGAAAGGAGGAGTTGCCACATGTGTCAGAAACTGTTTTGACTTCAAGGATATTGATATTAATAAATTTTGCTCAGAGCAGCAGCTAGAAGGTTGTGCAACAGAAGCAGTATTTCATAATAGGTCCTTTATAATAGTAAGCATATATAGAGCACCTTCAGAAAACGTTAATCTCTTCATAAAAAAATCTGAAGCTCTATTGTCCCACCTCAGAGTAAAAAACAAGGGAATAGTGGTTGCTGCCGATTTTACTGTGGATTTATTTGAAAGTTGTGTCAGTGGACAAGTATTGCTATCAGTAACACTGTCTTTCAATTTAGTTCATGCTGTGAACTTTGCAACTAGGGTATGCAAATGCTCTGAGACTGCTACTGATAACATCTTTGTAGCCAAATCTGGGAAAAAAAGGCATATCACAAAACCAATAGTAAATGGTCTATCTGATCACGACATGCAGCATCTTGTGTTAAATGTTGAAACCTGTCAGGATAAAAAATCTATTAAATCCAAGTACAGGAGGGTAACAAGTCAGACAAAAACTGTGAATTTTAGGATCCTGTCCAAAGACATGAACTGGACAGATGTTTACAATACTTCTGACTCAAATGAAAAATATGAAGCATTCATTAATAAAGTTACTTCTTCTTCTGAAAATTGTTTTCCCATAAAGGTAACTCAAATGAAAAGAAGTCTAAAAATAAACCATGGATTGCACAAGGAGTAAAGGTATCATGTGGGACAAAAAGGAGACTGTATCTACTACCTAGAAAAGGCTCTGATGTTAGCATTGTAATGCAATGGAAAGAATACTGAAAAATATTGAAGTAAG
The DNA here is from genome assembly GCF_023864275.1 of Schistocerca cancellata. Lineage (NCBI taxonomy): Eukaryota > Metazoa > Arthropoda > Insecta > Orthoptera > Acrididae > Schistocerca > Schistocerca cancellata. Next base: position 458,437,953 of record NC_064629.1, read on the forward strand.
TAATGCAGAAGTCAAAGCAGCTTTATTATGAGAAAGAGATAGTTACATCAGGCAACAAAATACAAACTGTGTGGGATATAATGAAGACAGAGCCTTATGGGGCCGAAAAGGTGGAGGAACAGATACCTCTAAAAATAAGTGAGCACTGGTAACAAGTGCATGTTGTGTTGCAAACCTCTTAAACAAGTACTTTGTTTCTGCAATTGAATTATCAGGTTCAGTAAACAGTGCAATGGAGTGTCTGAGACCAGACTTTACAAATACCATCAGTAATACGGAAATGACACTCACATCTCCCAAAGAAGAAGCATCCATCATAAAATCTTTAAAATGTAAGTATTCAATTGGTTACGATAACATATCAACTAAGTTAATCAAAGAGTTCTTATGCGAGTTGAGTTCTATCTTAAGTTGTTTGTGTAATCAATCTCTTAGAAAGGAACATTTCCAGACTGGCTAAAATATGATGAAATTAAGCCTCTTTACAAGAAGGGGGATAAAGAAATACATTCAGACCAACATCCAATTACACTAGTGATGGCTTTTTCAAAAATATTTGAAAAGGTTGTGTTCAAGTATCTCCTTAAGCATCTGACTGCCAATAATATATTGTCCAAGTCACAGTTTGGCTTTCTTAAGGGTTCCGATGTAGAGAAAGCTATTGACATATACTGTGAGAATGTACTTGATTCAATAGATAACAAATTAGAGGCTCCTGGCATTTTCTGTAATCTATCAAAAGCCTTTGACTGTGTAATCACTGAATTCTCTTAAGTAAATTAGATTATTATGATGTCACTGGCAGTACTGCAAAATGGTTTGAAACTGATCTAACTAACAGGAAAGAAAGGGTGTTGTTGTGAAATACCTGTGCAGTAAGCAGACAGTCTTGATCTGATTGGGAATTAATTTCACGTGGTGTTCCTCAAGGTTCCATCTTGTGCTCGTTTCCTTTTCTTGTGTACATTAATGATCTCTCATACTTCACATTGCCAGGTACTAAGTTTCATTCAATAAGCAGAAAGTTAAGAACAGATTTAGAAATGGCTGCTAATCAAATTTTCACTCACATTAATAAATGGTTTAAAGCAAATTTACCTGCCATTGAACTCTGAAAAGACAAACTATATACAGTTCAGGACCTGCGAGAGATTTCCTTCCAGTATGTGTATAACACATGAAGACATGGAGATAGAAGAGATAGACAGTGTTAAATTTCTGGGATTAAAACTCAGTAATAAATTCAGTGGGGAAGGGCACACTACAAAATTGCTGAAGCGCCTAAACAAGTCTGTCTTTGCTGCAACAGCGATGTCAGAAGTAGGAGATATAAACATAGCAAAAACATGCATACTTTGTTTACTTTCATTCTGTTATGTCGTAGGGGATCATATTCTGGGGTAACTCATCAAAGTGAACAAAAGTTTTCAGCGTGCAGAAGTGTGTAATACGAATAATTTGTGGTGTAAAGTCAAGAACATCATGTAGAAACCTGTTCAAGGAACTTTTTATTCTAACCACTGCTTCTCAGTATACTTACTCTTAATGAAAATTGTTGCAAGTAATAAATCTCTGTTTCCCGTCAATAGTTCAATAGTTCAATATATAGTATCAATACTAGGAATAAGAACAATCTATATAAAGATATAAAATTACTTATCTTGATATAAAAAGGGGTCCAATATTGAGGAATACACGTTTTATATTAATTCCCATTATACCATTAAAAACTTGGCTTTACATAAAGCACAGTTTAAACAGAGTTTGAACGACTTTTTGATTGTATAAATTAATATCTTAACAGGAATTGTTATACCAGCTTAAGTAAAAATGTCTGTTAGATTTTAGTTTTGACAGTACTTGGTCACAATATTAGATAATTTGGCATTTTGTATATGATAAATTTATTAAAAGTGCATAACTGTATTTCATTCTGACAATGTATTAATTCTGTAAATATTAGCAGTTCCAGTTTAGTGTAATGTAACCACCAATTTTGATCATATTCTGACAAATGGTCAGGTTAATGAGTATTATATTCAAATGTTTTATGTTTTTATGTTATACTTTCTGACGTGTTCCACACCCACGAGAATCATCTTATTATTGGGTCTATGGAACAAAAACTGAATCTAATTTAATTTAATATAACTGCAACAGGAGACTTTTTATATGAAAATAAATCAGAGCGTTCAGATGCTTTTCAGTATACCCCAGATTGGGATATATTGTAATTAGGTCTTTCATATAAATACTAGGCTCTGATAGAAGGAAGAGAGGAGAGAGAGATGTATGATGTTTCTTGATTATTCTGGTTGTTTGGATACTTCTGAGCAATAGCCAGATGGTACTGCATTGTAACTTGCTCTTCCATTGTAATATTAGCTAAAATTTTAAGCTGTGATTGGAGAAGAGGCGAGGGGAGAGAGAGGGGACATTATTCAGTGTGTGTCTGCGCAATTGTATGTGAATGTCATGGACTTGATGTTATTTTACACATCATTTTGTTATTCCATCATGGTTAGTTGGAGAGGGGAGAGAGAGGGGATATAAAACACGTAATTAGTCTGTGCATAAAAGGTGTAACTTGTACAATTATTTTTCCATAAATAACGAATGTTTTTGTCTTTCAAGTAAATAATGAGTATCTATTACTTTCAAATTGCGGCTACATAATTTTTATTACGTATATAGCCTCATTTTTACCCATCTTCTAAATACTATGGTCTAATTACGCAAGAAGAAGAGAGGGGAAGGTATACAGCGCAAAATTGGCCTGTTTCCATCATCCTCGATTTTTAATATTGTGCTATGATTGTCTGGAGGCTGTGAAGGTTTTTAAAATTTCCATGAACACAGTTGGGGCTATTTCCGCCATCTTGACATTTCAGTAGTGCATTATGATTGGCTGCAGATAGCAGGAGGGAGAGAGGGAGGGAGGGGAGATGGAGAGGGGGAGGAGGAGGATAACCGCTGAAAGCACACTTCAGCTAGATGGAATTTTCAGTTTGTAATTTATTATGATTAGACACCTCATTCTAATTCTTCACTGTGATTGAGGAGGGTTTGTGCATAAAGCACAGTTGGCCAGTTGGAAATTTTTAAATTTACCACAAATTTTTAAATTTTCTAACAAGGTATCTTTGAATTTCTTGAATTTCCAGTTTCTTTTTTTTAACTTCCGACCATCGTAGACCTTTAATTTCCAAAATCACCTGCAGTTTTGTAAAAATTTTAGATGCAGGACGATTGAAATATTTTGAAATTCCTGATAAGTTTTTGAATTCCCGCCGTCCGTCATCTTGGATTTTTGTTAATGTCCTGCCAAAATAAACTGCAGCGCATGACTGTGGTACCACTTGGTAGCAGAAATTGGAACTGTGGGCTGAAATCACCACAGTATTATGACTACACAGTGTCGCATTTTGAAGTCAAAGAGGGTTACGACCTAACAAAGAACTCACAGTTCAGATTTCTATTGGAACAAAACTCAATTTATAAACTTCTGATAGCCCTCGCCCAGGTCTGCTTTGTTCGTTACACAACACTTCCCCATCTATGTCCTTCATGCTCGCTGCTTTGAGATTCCCACAATAGGTCGAACGTAACAGTGTATTTGCACTGAAAGTGGTGAAATCATTGTCCATCGAGGTGAATCAGTTATATTAATGATGGGCGTCTGTTCTTTCTAACATGTACGGGTGTCTCATACTCTCATTCACCGAACTTTTTAGGTTCACTTTGTATTGCAGCGATTTGGCTGCAATTAGAAATAGTCCTCTGAGATTGTTTGCAGATGATGATGTTATTTACCGTCTAGTAAATTCAAGATAAGATCATAATAAATTACAAAATGATTTAAACAAGATACCTGCAAGGTGCGAAATGTGGCAATTGACCCCGAACATTAAAAATTGCAATGTACATGAGTACTGAAAAGGATCAACTAGGCTTCGGTTGGGGGATAATTATTATAAAAATTAAAGGTTTTCAATTCCAGTAAATACCTTGGGGCAACAAAAACGAACAACATAAATTAGAGCCATCACATAGAAAATTTTGTGCGTAAGGTGAACCAAACTCTGCGTTTCATTGGAAAACACGTAGAAAATGCAATTAATGAACAAAAGATACTGCCTCCACTACACTTGTCTGTCGTCTCCTAAATTATTGCTGGGTAGTACTAGATACTTATCGCACTGATTAGCAGAAGACATTGAAAAAGGTCACAGAAGGGCTGTTTGTATTATCATGGAACAGATTAGAGGGTGTCAAAGATATGGTATGCAGGCTTAGCTGGTTATCACTAAGACATGCATTCTTCGTAGTGGAGAAAGCTTTTCACATTACTTCAGTCACCATCTTTCTCTCCAAAACCGAAAATATTTTGTTGACCCATCGCTCCTATTCAAATGCCGAACGATTGAACGTTTACTGCAACCGGCTTCTTTGACCCCAACTACACTCCTGCGTATATTTTTCACGCTCCCGTCTGCGAGTAATAATTACTGTCCAATTGAGTACACGGAATGAAATTCGAAAAGACTTTATGCCACAGTATCGGCATGTCCCTTGTGTAGTACCCTTGCCAGGTGCTCGGTGAAACTGCGCTGCAGCGACACACATTCATCCATAGGCCGCCAAAAATTACAGTTGAAAATTTCCCGTTGATGCGTGTATGAACATCAGTTTGTGACCAGTTTGCATAACTCATTTATGGTATGTCGTTTATTTGTCTTAAAGTGTATGATGGCCCCCTAAAATTTTTGTAGTAATGATTCATGAGGTTCTGACCTGTCATTCTGAGGTTCTGTTAACTGGCGTTTAAGGTTACTCGCACTGAACCATCCTTTTTAGTCACATATACCAGTGGATTCTATCTTTAAATCCAGCATTCTTTGATTTTTTCCTTCCTACGACATTTATTTTTGCTAATGGTATTAAACAAGGTTTTAATTTAAATGGCTTGTGAGGATTGACTCAGAACACATTCTTTGAATTTTTCCTTCCTACGGCATTTATTTTTGCTAATGGTATTAAACAAGGTTTTAATTTAAATGGCTTGTGAGTATTGACTCAAAACACGCGAAATTTCATAAATCTAGTTCCTATGAAAACTCTTTCTTATAGTTCAAAAGCAGTTACTCTGATTATCCTTTCCAGTTTGGTTAGTTACTTTAATCTCGTACTCTTTAGCCCTTATTTCGCCATCTAAAACTTTTGTTAGAATATTACTGTAATCCCGCTATCCTTTCTATGACATACTTCAGTTCTTATTGGCCTCCCACTGAAAATATTCACGCATTATATTTACGTAGCATCTATTCTGTGCTTCTTCATGAAGCCTAAAAGTATTAGCACACTTGACTTCATTATTAGTACCATTGGCTGTCACTATCGTATTGCCTCTCCCAGAGTCTATGACAGCTGTATGGTTTACTAAAAGATCTGTTTCTATGATAAGACCAATACAAAAATCTGGTACCACTATAGCATTGACTTTCAATAGTGTTGTTGCATTCTCACTTCTATTATTTCTTTATTATTTTACTGTTTCCTCCACTAGAACCTGTGACCTAACTCCTTGTACTGGTAACACTGGTACTTCTCCTTTGTTTATCATTTGATCGTAAAACCTTTTTGCAATGACGCACAATTAGCTACCTGTGGCAATACCATTAATTTCAACACTTGCTACAAGCTGATAATACTCTTTACTTTCGTTCTCTGTTTCTTTAAAAGGGCTTCTCTTACATTTTAGAAGTCTTTCCTTATCCTCTGTTTGATTGCAATCAATCTGACAAGTACCTGGGTTTGTGGTAGGGCCTCTCACAAACTCCCCTTTAGCCTTCCCTCTCACCACTACTTTTTCCCAAGTCCTCTCTTCCTTTCTATCATTGTTTTCTTCATCATGATCATTATACTGTGTATTCCAATGAAAATTTAAACCTCTTTGAATCGAACCGCCTTTTTTTCTATTGGGAGCGAGATCGCACCGTACTAAATTGAAGTTACGAGAAGCGAGAACACTATCATACACTGAAGAGCCAAAGAAACTGGTACACCTGCCTAATACCGTGTAGGGCACCTTCGAGCACGCAGATGTGCTGCAACACGAATTGGCAAGGACTTGAAAAATGTCTGAAGCAGTGCTGGAGGGAACTGACACCATGAATCCTGTAGGGCTGTCCATAAATCCGCAAGAGTACGAGGGGATGGAGATCTCTTTTGAACACCACGTTGCAAGGCATCCCAGATATGCTCAATATTGTTCATGTCTGGGAAGTTTGTTGGCTAGCAGAAGTTATTAAACTAAGGAGAGTGTTGCTGGAGCCACTCTCCAGCTATTCTGAACGTGTTGGATATCGCATTTTCCTGCTGGAATTAACCACATCCGACGGAATACACAAAGGATGTGAATGGATGCTGCTGACCAGGTACGTGTCACCTGTCAGAGTCGTATCTAGACGTAACAGTGGTCCCACATCATTCCAATTGAACACGTCCCACAACATTACAGAGCGTCCACTAGCTGTAACAGTCTCCTGCTGACATGCAGCGTCCATGGTCTCACGAGGTTATTTCCACACCCGTACACGTCCATCCGATCCATACAATTTGAAACGAGATTCTACCGATCAGGCAACACGTTTCCAGTCATCAACAGTCCGATATCGGTGTTGACGAGCCCAGGCGAGACGTAAAGCTTTGTGTCGTGCAGTCATGAAGGGTACACGAGTGGGCCATTAACTCCGAAAGCCCATATCGATGATGTTTCGTTGATTGTTTCGCACGCTGACACTTGTTGATGGCCTAGCGTTTAAACCTGCAGTAATTTACGGAAGGATTGCAACTCTATCACGTTGAACGATTCTCTTCAGGCGTCGCTGGTCCCATTCTTGCAAGATCTTTTCCCGGCCGCAGCGATGTCGGAGATTTGATGTTTTACCGGATTCCTGATATTCACGGTACACTCGTGAAATGGTCGTACGTGAAATTCCCCACTTCATCGCTACCTCGGATATTCTGTGTCCCACAACACCACGTTCAAACTCAAATCTTGATATCCTGCCATTGTAGCAGCAGTGACCGATCTAACAAAGGCATCAGACACATGCTGTCTTGTATAAGCGTTGCCGACTGCAGCGCCGTGTTCTGCTGTTTACTTATCTCTGTACTTAAATACGCGTGCCTATACCAGTTTCTTTCGCCCTTCAGTGATTTTCTCTGAAACTAGATCGTGCCAGGCTTGGAATTTCCTTCTGTGAAGATGGTAAATGTTACACTTCATGAAGAAGAGCTTAAGTCCGTGATCCAGAACGTGCATGATGTTTTTATTTGTTTCGTTTATATTGCTCGCAGGGGATGCGACTCTCATCTGAAGGAAATTCACGTCATAATTACAGGAAACGGAATCTGGTGCTGCCAGTAATATTCTGAAACCAAGCGACAGTCTCTGACATGATGTTCACTGTCTTCCCCACCTCCCGAAGAAATGTGGCCCATACTCTCAAGTTACATTTTTCTTTATCAAATTATTACGTCCATGGTTTGTACGTTTCATTTTCTATGATCATCGATACTACAGTTAAGCACTTAATTAATAAAAAGCACTCCGTCTTCAGGCTAGGAGTGGCCTACCGGGACCATCCGACCGCCGTATCATCCTCAGTGGAGGATGCGGATAGGAGGGGCGTGGGGTCAGCACACCGCTCTCCCAGTCGTTATGATGATTTTCTTTGACCGGAGCTGCTTATTCGGTCGAGTAGCTCTCAAGTGGCATCACGAGGCTGAGTGCACCCAGAAAAATGGCAACAGCGCATGGCGGCCTTGATGGTCACCAACCCAAGTGCCGACCAAGCCCGACAGCGCTTAACTTCGGTGATCTCACGGGAACCGGTGTATCCACTGCGGCAAGGCCGTTGCCACTTAATTAATGCACTCTCAAAAATTTCGAAAAACCTCCATTATCACTAATATGTAATTAAAACCACTCTCAGTTGTTGTGACAGGCCCAGATACACTTGCCAACTCAACTACCTCTTTATAAATAATACTTCATCTGTAGGTATTTTTGTTCTCTGAGACTTGTCATAAGTTTCAAGAACCTTCTATCTTTCAGATGTAAGAAAAAATGGTTCAAATGGCTCTGAGCACTATGGGACGTAACTTCTGAGGTAATCAGGCCCCTAGAACTTAGAACTACTTAAACCTAACTAACCTAAGGACATCACACACATCCATGCCCGAGGCAGGATTCGAACCTGCGACCGTAGCGGTCACGCGGATCCAAACTGAAGTGCTTAGAACCACACGGCCACACCGGCCGGCTCAGATGTAAGAAACGCCTACCAACTTTCATATATCTCGCACAACTCCTTCTTGGTGCTCCGACTGTTTTCCTTCAGTATATTTATATTTAGAAACAAATGATGATTAATTTTTTCTGTCAACATGCAAATCATAGCTGTGTTATACAAAGTGTGCTAGAGTTCTGTTGCATGCTAAGCACTTCTGTCATTGTTACGATTCACTCAAGTTCTGAGCTCTGGGTTGCACATCCCCCCATATTTTACCGTAAAATAATTCACAGTCACTGAGTGAGATACAGCTAACCACGTTTTTTGAAGTTAGATGTATCTGACTCAGTGACTGTGAATTATTTTGAGGTGTTTGTCGACAAATGCACCGTAATGGCATCACTCGAAATTTTTAAAGTAGATCAGCAACTCGCAAGTACTATAATAACCACACAAACTATTTGTAGCTCTGAACGATTCCAGTACGCTGTGAGATCTGCCATGAGGAAGTGTCAGCAAGAGTAAAGCACCGAACTGGGAGATAAATTTTCTAAGTACCAGTTCAGTAAGTTGGTCCACAGGAATAGATTAACTTTATTTATGCAGTCTACAGTGGGCAGGAAGAACAAGTGTAGTGCACATCGCCTATACAACATTTTACGAACTCGTGGCTCTGCTTAGAAATATTTATGGATGTTTAATACACGAGGGGATCTTGCAACCAGACACCCACTTTTAACTATTGTGAAGAGATAGCTGTCATAATAAGATAATATGGAACTAATCTATATATAGGATAAACTTCATCCAGGGCAACTTGCCCGTCGCTACTTGTCACTTGTAGCAGCCAGCTCGCTGGATAACATATGCATACACAGATTGAGTACTCCAACTGTATTCAGCACAGAACTTCGACATGTACCATTTTCCGACAATGCTGCCTACTACATCCCAATTCCATCGGCCACAGAAATTTTTCAGAGGGAGAAAGTAGTAACGACATATACGTCAAGGATCACACTTCAAGTTTCTGCCACTAGGTGAAACCACAGTCATAGTGCTGCAGTCTCTTTTGGCAGGAAGTCCAAAAAATCCTAGATGGAAGACGGCGGGAAATTCAAATAACTAGTAAGAAATTCGAAATATGTCAAATTTAAATTGGTATAAAATTTTAAAAAAGAACCGGAAATTTAAAAACCAAAGCTAGCAGATGTAAGTAAATTCAAGAAAATCCAATATGACATTGATGAAATCTTCTCGGGTTGACAGCCGAGTCAATGTGTTGTTTCTTACTTGCCGTCTTCAGGCGTAGTCTGAAAATGGCAAGTAAGAAACTTGCTGAAACGTTGCTGGAGAACAACACATTGACACGGCTGTCAACGTGAGAAGATTTAGCCGTCGAGATTCGCCGAGAAACCCTGCATTCTCATACAATATGACGTTGGTGGGAAATTTATACCGAATTGGTAGGAACTTTTCTAAAAATTACAACCAGCTCTATTACGCTTTTTGCCCCAAGTGCCCCCCCCCCCCCCCCCACTCTATTCCCCAGCCAACTACAGCGAAGTATTAAAAGAAGGCGTACCATCAGAATAAAATTAACATAAAAAACTTTCTTGCCCACTAGTGTTTTTTATCTACATACATACTCTACAAGCCACGATACAGTTCCTTGCAGAGGGTGCCACATACCACTACTAATCTTCACTCCTCCCGATCTGATCGTCTAACTGTAGAAAAGTTGTGGAATGTTTTCAAAGAGATAGTATCGACAGGAATTGAGAGATATATACCACATACATTAATAAGTGATGGTACTGATCCCCCATGGTACACAAAACGGATCAGACCGTTGTTGCAGAAGCAACTAAAAATGCATGCCAAATTTAAAAGAACGCAAAATCCCCAAGATTGGCAAAGTTGTACAGAAGTTCGAAATATGGCACGTACTGCAATGAGAGATGCTTTTAATAATATCCAGAACGAAATTCTGTCTCAAAATCTGGCAGAAAACCCAAAGAGATTCTGGTCATACATAAAGCACACCAGTGGCAAGACGCAATCAATACTCGCACTGAGCGATAACATTGGAGAAGTCACTGATGTCAGTTCCACTAAAGCAGAGTTATTAAACACGGTTCTCCGAAACTCCTTAACCAAAGAAGACGAAGTAAATATTCCTGTATTCGAATCAAGAACAACTAACAAGATGAGAAACATAGAAGTAGATATCTTAGGTGTAACGAAGCAACTTAAATCACTCAATAAAGGCATGGCCTCCGGTCCAGATTGTATACCAGTCAGGTTCCTCTCTGAGTATTCTGATAAAATAGCTCCATATTTAGCAATTATATACAACCGCTTGCTCACAGAAGATCCGTACCTCAAGACTGGAAAATTGCTCAAGTCACACCAATACCCGAAAAGGGGAGTAGGAGTAATCCGCTAAATTACAGGCCCATATCACTAATGTAGATCTGCAGTAGTGTTTTGGAACATATACTGTATTCGAACATTATGAAATACCTCGAAGAAAACGATTTAATGACACATAGTCAGGACGGTTTCAGAAAATATCGTTCTTGTGAAACACAACTTGCTCTTTATACTCATGAAGTAATAAGTGTTATCGACGGGGGATGTCAAATTGATTCCATACTTTTAGATTTCCAGAAGGATTTCGACACCGTTCCTCACAAGCGTCTTCTAACCAAACTGCGTGCCTACGGAGTATCGCCTCAGTTGTGCGACTGGATTCGTGATTTCCTGTCAGAAAGGTCACAGTTCGTGGTAATAGACTTAAAGTCATCGAGTAAAACAGAAGTAATATCCAGTGTTCCCCAAGGAAGTGTTATAGGCCCTCTATTGTTACTGATCTATATTAACGACATAGGAGACAATCTCAGTAACCGTCTTAGATTGTTTGCAGATGATGCTGTCAATTACCGTCTTGTAAAGTCATCAGATGATCAAAACGACTTCCAAAATTATTTAGGTAAGGTATCTGTATGGTGCGAAAAGTGTCAATTGACTCTGAATAAGGAAAAGTGTGAAATTATTCACATGAGTACTGAAATAAATCAGTTAAATTTCGATTACGCGATAAGTCACACAAATCTGAAGGCTGTAAATTCAACTAAATACTTATTGTGGGTAGAGTAAACCAAAGACTGCGATTCATTGGCAGAACACTTAGAAGGTGCAACAGGTCTACTACAGAGACTGCTTACACCACGCGTGTCCGCTCTATTCTGGAGTATTGCTGTGCGGTCTGGGATCCCCACCAGGTGGGACTGACGGATGAGGCAATCATTAAAACAAAGGCGTTTTCCGATGCGACTGGATCTTCTCATGAAATTTCAATCGCCAGTTATATCCTTCGATTGTGAAAAACATTCTGTTGGTACCCACCTACATAGGGAGAAAAGATCATCACGATAAAATAAGAGTAATCAGGGCCCGCACAGAAAAATTTAAGTGCTCGATTTCCCGCGTGCCGTTCGAGAGTGGAACGGTAGAGAGACAGCTTGGAGGTGGTTCATTGAACCCTCTGCCAGGTACTTTATTGTGAATAGCAGAGTAATCACCTAGATGTACATGTAAATGTAGTCATGTCCTTTCCTGTTCCACTCACAAATAGAGCAGAGGAGAAACGACTGTCTGTAGGCCCCAGAGCGAACCCTATTATCTTATCTTCGCGGCCCTTACGCAAATTGTATGTTGGTGGCAGCACAATCGATGTGCATTCAGCCTCGAATGCAGGTTCTCTGAATTTCCGCAATTGTGCCTCTCGGAAAGAAAGTCTTCTATCCTCCAATAATCGATATTTGAGTTCACAAAGCATCTACTTAATACTAGCGTGCTACTCGAGCCTACCAGTATCAAATTCAGCAGCACGCCTCTGAACGGCTTCATTGTCTTCTGTGAATCTGACCTTGTGGGGATTTCAAACACTCCAACATTACTCGAAAGTGCGCCTCACTAGCGTTACATGTGTCCTCTACTTTACAGATGAGCTACACATTCCCAAAGTTCTCTCAATAAAACGAAGTCGAGCATTTGCCTTTCCTATTACAAATCTGACGTGCTCATTCCATTTCATATCACCTTCCGACGTTACGCATAGATATTTAACTGATGTGACTGTGTCAAGCAGCACACTAGTAATTCTGTATTCGAAAGCTACAAGTTTGTTTTTCCTACAAATTGACACTAATTATATTTATATACGTTTAGAGAAAGCTGCCATTCGTCATACCAACTATAAAACCTAAGTCACCTTGCATCCTCCTAGAGTCACTCAACGACAACACCTTCCTGTACACCACAGCTTCATCAGCAAATAACGGTAAACTGCTGCTCCCTGATCGACACGCCATCGAGGACAACGTACTGGATTTTATTATTTAAAAAGTCTTCTAACCACTCTCATAACTGAGAACTAAACCACCTGCTCGGACCTTCGTCACCATTCTGTAATGGGGCACCATGTCAACTGCTTTCCGGAAATCTACAAATGTGGAATCTCTCTGCAGCCCTCCGCCGGCCGGTGTGGCCAAGACGCTCTAGGCGCTTCAGTCTGGAACCGCTACGGTCGCAGGTTCGAATCCTGCCTCGGGCATGGATGTGTGTGATTTCCTTAGGTTCGTTAGGTTTAAGTAGTTCTAAGTTCTAGGGGACTGATTACCTCAGATGTTAAGTCCCATAGTGCTCAGAGCCATTTGAACAATTTTTTGTAGCCCTCCATCTATAGTTTATAGGATATCATGTGAGAATAGGGAAAGCTGAGTTTCGCTAAAGTGATGCTTTCTTAATTCGTGCTGATATTTAGATAGAAGCTTTTCTGTATACAAAAAAATTATTATATTTGAACTCAGAAAGTGCCCAATATATCTGCAGTAAACTAGTGTCAAGAATATTCCTGGATATTCCTCTGTAATTACGTGGGTACGTTCCTTTACCTTTCTCATACTCTAGAGTCTTATACTCTAGAGTCTTCTAGTTATTTGGGACTTTCCGCTGGGTGAAATATTCGCGATAAATGGGAACCGAATTGGGATTCCATCTGGACCTGTCAGACTTAGTTGTTTTAGCTGGCCGGCCGCTGTGGAAGAGCGGTTCTAGGCGCTTCAGTCTAGCACCGCGCGACCGCTACGGTCGCACGTTAGAATGCTGCCTCGGGCATGGATGTGTGTGATGGCCTTAGGTTAGTCAGGTTTAAGTAGTTCTAAGTTCTAGGTGACTGATGACCACTGATGTTAAGTCCCATAGTGCTCAGAGCCATTTGAACCATTTTTTTAGCTCTTTCAATTACTTCTCTGCGCCAGGAATACCTATTTCTACGTCCTCTATTTGGAAGCTCGAGCGACACTTGTACAATCTCCTGTGTAAATGATTTCTTAGACGGGAAGCTTCAAACTTCAGCTTTCCTTTTGCTGTCTTTGTTGCCACAACAGACTGGTCTAAGAGTGACTGGATAGAATCCTTCAACCCACTTAGTGATTTTGATGATTTTGCGTATAACCTGAATTTTTTCCGGTCATCGTCAAGATCTGTCTCTAAGGTATGACGCTGGAAGTTGTTGTACACGCTCCGCACATTTATCTTCTTATAGACGCACGAATTTCTATTAAATTTTTCCTGTCAACATTTGTGCGTTCATTTTTGGACCGAGATTGCAATAATCTCTGCTTCCCCAGTATCTTCCGGACTTGACTATTAAACCACGGAGAGTCCTTCGCATCCTTAATCCACTTACTTGACACATAAGCCTCCACAGCACGCTTTACAATCAGTTTAAATTCTGTCCATAATGCCTCTATGTCCCTCATATTGGAGCTAAATGATGTTCACTCATTGTCTAAGTGGGATGCTAACGACTTCGTATTTGCTTTTTCTAGTACAAATACTCTCTTAGCTTTCTTGGCGGGTTTAATATCACTAGTAAGCATCGTTGCTATGATGGCGCGCCGCGCGTGGTAACCGCACGGCGTGGGCGCCTTGACACGTTCCGCGCGGCTCTCCCATCGGCGGTTCGAGTCCTCTCTCGGGGATGGGTGTCTGTGTTGTCCTTAGCGTAAGTTAGTTTAAGTTAGATTAAGTAGTGCGTAAGTCTAAGGACCGATGACCTCAGCAGTTTGGTCCCATAGGAACTTACCACAAATTTCCAAAAAAAAAAAAAAAAAAAAAGTGGTGGCGTAATGATCACTAATCACTGTCTCTATACTGACACTGTAGATAAGGTCAGGCTCGTTTGTAGCTACAAGGTCTAAAGTATTTCCATTGCATGTAGGTTGTCTAACCAGTAATTCAAGGCAGTTTTCAGAAAACATGTGCAAAAGTACTTCACAAAACTATCCGTCCGTACCACCTGCACTGAATCCATAGACGTCTCGGTCTATACACGGTGGATCAAAGTCGACCCCATGTAATACTGTATGATCTAGGTATTCCCCCTCTACTGAGAGTAGAATTTCCTTGAATCATTCTACAACTGTTTTGGTAGAAGCAGGTGGTCGGTAAAACATCCGATAATTAACCTGAGTTAACTTCGACCTGCTGCTAGAGTCCAGATAACTTCACAATCACTCTCCATTGCAACCTCGGTAGACGCAATATTTATGTAGACAGAAATGAACACTCCCCTTCCTATTGCGTCTAATCGCTCTTTTCGATAATCGTTCCATGCCTCGCTAAATATTTCGTAGCTTTCTGCTTTAGGTTTCAACCAGCTCGGGGTTTCGAGAACTATTGGAGCATGTGAACTTTCCTGAAGAGCATTAAAATCAGGAGCATTGTTAAGAATACTTAAACAATTTACTATTAAAATTTTGACAGTCTAAGTGTCTCAACTTTGTACGTGATCTGATTTCGCTCTCTGCATATCGATTGGTGATGGTTCATCAGAGGTCCTCAAATTATCGCCTAGCCTACAAAACCCCATGTAACCCCACAAGCACACTGCTACCCGAGTAGCTGCTTCCTTTTTGTAATGCACCACTGACCTTTCAAGAAGAGCCGTGCAACTTTCCACCCCAGAGCGCATGTCAAACAGTCTGCAGCCATGACCGTCACAGAATCGACGGAGCCTATGGCTGCAAACCAAAGGACCTCGATGTACTCTGAGTACGATGTTGAGCGCTCCCTGCACCCCGCGAGCGAGGCCAGCAGGTTACTCCACTTGCGCCAGCCGCCTATAGGAACTGAAGATGGCCTCATAACCCAAGCAACAGGTGTCACTGGTGCTGGCAAGACCAACAACTTGCAGACTACTGGACACTGCACTTTCAACAGACGCAGGCAGGGTCTCCTCCACATCTCCGATGAGGCCCTCGCCAGACTCGTGGGTTGCACATCGGAATTCTTTCCAGCCATGGACGCTATTTCCTTAAAGGGTTCCATAACGTGCCTAAAGTTGAAGCTCGGATAACTAGTAAAGCAGTATCCCGTGTGCCTGCGCAGACCCCTGAAGAAGCGATTACCGGTCCACTCACAAAGTCACTGGGCCAGCGTCGCCATTGACACTCCGCCTCGAGCGACGCTACCGCCTAAGAAGCCTCCACACTCCCTGCAGTAAGCGCAGATACTCTGCGTCGGGTACGCTGGAACTATGCATGCACACAAAAACATGTGAAGTATTTAAGAACTAAACTATGAAAACAAACAAAAACTCTAAATGTGAGTTGCTAGTCTTCGGGTGCTTCAATAAAAAGGCTCACGGCTGACAGGTCGTCATACCGCCATTGCACTCCTTCCCTTCCCTCCTCTTATCTCCGGCCAATCAAAGTGCAGTATTATAAAGAGCACATGATGATGGAAACAAACCAGTTTTGCATTGTACCCAAAGCCACTCCTCTCTGCCCCCGACCAATCAGAACATAGTATAAAAATTGTGTCAAATGACAATATTTAGAATGGGACACATGAAGTCGTGCCCACTTCTCTCCTTACCTGAAGCCAGTAAGGATGATGGAAACAGACAAATAGTGTGTTTTATACCTTCACCCTTCCCTCTTTTTCCAGCCGATCAGAACATAGTATTAGAAAATGATGGCAGATATGTAGTAAAAATTTCTTTAACCTCCACTTGAAGGTCAAAGATATTCATTGTTTCCGTGAAAGCCAAAACTAGGCTTTATTTTCGGCATAAAAGTGGCGTTATATTGCATAATTTAGATACAGAGGGTTTGTGTGCGTTATAATCCCCTTCCTATTTCTTTCAAACCAATCATAACACAACATTAAAAAACCAAGACGATGGAAATAGACCAACAGTGTGCCTTACACCCCACAGTCCCTCCAGTAATTGCACATTTAACACTGAACGCATAGTGGTAAATCCTAAATGGCTAACGGTACATGCTGAATGTTAAATGGCAAATGCTAAACGGTGAATGCTAAAGAGTAAATGCTAAACGTTAAATTACACATGGTAAACGGTAAATGCTAAACACCTGATGGTAAATGCTAAACCTCTGCTAAATCCCAAAGGCTAAACGACAAACATTAAACACCAAAAGGTAAACGCTAAGCCATAAACAGGTAAAACTAAACGCAAAACAGTAAACGCTAAACACACAACGCTAGATGCATTACGGGAAATACCTAAATGGTAAACAGCAAACCCTTGATGGTAAATGCTAAACGCTATTCCAATATACAACTATAATTACAATTCTCTAAGAAAATTTATGATGCATAAAAATGGTGTCAAATTAAATAATATCTGTGAAAAGTCGAAGCTGATTCAGAACAAGACCATATCTATAGCTTAATAATAAAAAGTGATTGTGAAGTCATAGTTATACATCATTTACATACACACGTATACAGGGTGGTTTAAATTAAAGAAGAGATTTACATTCAGTGCTGTCTACATAAACTACAATTGCAATGGATCATTAAAGATCCATCATGTAATGAAAAAATTTGTTTAATCAATTGTTTATAACAGATGAACTATAAAAGACAGAAACACATTGCGAATATGAGAACATTGAACATTTTTGACACAGCTGCACCGTTGTTTGTAGCAACATGGTGACTACAACACAAGAGAAATTGAGAGAGGACAATTTACTCTCTCACCTATTTTTCGTATACGGATAATTATTAAAGATTTGGTTACAACATTACGAACCTTGAACGATACCCTAGAACGTTAATGGCCTAAGCAGACATAGGGCGCTAAAAGCATGGGGTATTTTTGTGGTTCTTAGCTCGCAGAAACGACATGTTGGGAGTTGAAAGCAATTGGCGGCGAGCCGATCCCTCAGTAAATCTTGCCGGACAGTCCCACAGCCGTACAGGACAGACCAGCCCCTAGTCGAGACAGGTCTGCAGCAGAACAGTGCCGAGCTATCTGCCATGGCGCCAGCGGAAGGCTGGGCTGGGGGCGACGGACTGAAGGGATGCGTCTACACAGTGGAGTCGTAAATAGGGCATTGCGTGCAGAGCCACACATAATAAAAATTCACAAGTTTTTGTGTTCACCGATACTGCAAATAGGCCTGTGATCCACTTCCATTTGCCGCCTCGGCTGTATAAGAAACTCCGACGTCTGAGAAACATTTAGAGATAGAATTTTTATTACACCTCATAGCTAGGACTAACATGCTCCAAGGCCAGGCGATTTAGACAAAGATCTTTAAGATTGTATCTGTTCACTTGTTGCTGCGGGAAGCGACACGACTTCGGAGAAAAACATTTTCCACCTCCGCGATAACTTACAAAAACCCAGTAATCGCCAGTTTTTTTTTTTCCAGAGATGCAGGTTTCTTAACTCTTGCTCTGGTTCGACAGGAGTTTGTGCTGTCGTGTGGGGGAGGGGGGAGATTTAGCACCTCTAAAGCCCTTTGATTTGCTCAAGACAGCGTGAAGGCGGTGTCGTTCGTGCACTTTGTTTTCTTATTGCGAGAGGTGCAAAGCACTCGTGTTCTGGACTTCAGTCTGGAAGCATCTTCTGGTCAAAGCTTTGGCATGTGTGGTTGGTACTTGGGACCTGTCCTGAGACTGAATTCACATGCAAGTAGTTAGAATGGAGAGCCTGTGGTGAAGTTCTTACTGTACCGACTTCAAACATCTCAGACTACTCATTTGCCAGGGGCACAATTATTCGATTTTAGTTTACCAGTTTTGATGTTTGGTATGCTTGGGCGCTATGTCGTATAAGTGGGCCAAATTGGTCCTTCGTTTGACCAGTGAACGGGTGGGTCACACACTGAAATCTACCATGATTTCAGGGCTCTGGTATAGAGTGACTTGCGATCCGTCTGCCTGATCGCTAGACAGTGAGATTTTTGCATTTCTTTCGTGGCCACGTTCGATTTACAGGAGGCACCTCCACATCTAACCACCGCCGCGCACTTCTCACCAGCTGCAATTTACATCGCCGCACAAATCAAACAGGGTAATGTACTGCTGCTCTGGCCTTGTCAGAGCGTACAGATCTCAATCGCCACTTGCTCTCAGCTGCACCTGTGTTGAGAAGCTTCTGTAGATTATCAATCAAAGTCTGCTCAGTGTCAGATTGCATTATACGCAATTTTAGAGCCAGAGTACTTGACACACTTCTGCCACCCAGGATCCTTGTCCATTGCTCTCATAACCCAACTGTTAGTTGTTTACAGTAT
Source organism: Schistocerca cancellata (assembly GCF_023864275.1). NCBI lineage: Eukaryota > Metazoa > Arthropoda > Insecta > Orthoptera > Acrididae > Schistocerca > Schistocerca cancellata. The sequence continues at coordinate 458,456,884 of NC_064629.1, forward strand.
TCAATCAATAACTATAATTTATGTCTGTTTCTCCTTTCGAAAAATAAATGTTGTTAGTATACTAAATTTTGCATACATTCTCAATCAATTTCTATAGTCACCCCACGGGTTAACTTTCATTGTGGCGTCTCATGCCAGGATAACTTTCAAAATCATTTTCTATGTTGGAATTTGAGTGAACACAATCCACTGTTCAAGTGCAACGTGCATTCCGTCGTCGAATGAGCAAGAAGTCGCCGTTGGACATGTAAATTTACGACTGGCATACAAAACTCTTGGAAGTTGGCTGCAGATACAAAAGAGAAGAGCACTGGTCGGCCACACAAATCTGATGAAAATGTCGAGCATATCCGAGATGCGTTCACACGGAGCCCTCAGATGTCCACAAGACGTGCAGGCCAGAAACTTCAACTCAAACAATAGTGTTGTGTATTTTGAAACGGCGTTTGCATACGAAGAATTACAAGTTGCACTTACTGCAGCAACTGTACCCCAGCGACCACACTAGAAGGTATGAATTTTGCATAACAGCTCTTCAGGATATGGAGAGAACACTTCACCCGAATGATTCTTCCTTTCGGTCGAATCGACGTTTCATCTATCGAGTAAAGTAAACTGTCAGAATGTAAGAATTTGGGTATTACAAAATACTGGCGTCGTCGACGAACGTGAAAAGAGACTACCGAAACTGAATATGTTTTGTGTCGTTTCTGTTCACATAGTTTATGGACATGTCTTTTTTGCGTAGGAAACTGTCACAAGCATCTCATTCCTGGACATGCTGCAAAACTGGTTGCTTCCTCAACTTCATGAAAATTTCTATTATTTCATTTTTATGCGTGACGATAAACTCCTCACAGGCACCTTGAGGTGTGGCAAAGAGTAGTTGCAGTTAATAATCGACATCCAACAACTCCAATTTGTTGAGCGACGCATCGGAGGGGCAATTGTTCATCGCTCTCTTGCAGACATGCAGTTGCCAATAAGATTAAGATGAGAAATACGACGAATATTCCATGTGATATGAATAGCTTTTATAGCTGGATAATGAAGCATCATCTTACCGTACCAATTTTGAAATGGCTTCCTTCAGAGACAGTCCAAAATTTTGATGTGGAAGAAGTTACGACACGATTCGAATACGTGGTTCATACTGGAAGTAAATCTTGAATACCCCGGAAATATGCACGATTTACATTCGGCGTTACTCTAATGTCCAGAAAAAATAGCAACTCCATCAAGCAGTAATAAATCAAAGAAACTGTTTTCGACCTTAAAAATTATGTCATCCATTAAAGAAATTTGACACAGTATTTGAAAACCCAATTGGTTTTAAATAAGACTCATCGAAGCTTATCATTCAGGCAAACTCCTTCGATGAAGATATACGTAGAGATTAATCCAAAAAACTGCACGATGCACGAAATGAGTTTTAGAAAAACTTCTTCAAGCTCGTGAACAATACCTTATTCGGAAAACCATACAAAACATGCGGAAGAGGTGGGGCATCAGACTTTCAAAGTCATGGGAAAGCAGTTTCGGACTGGCTGCATTAATTGCAAAACCTGATTTCCTAAGAAGCATTATTTTTTTATAGAAATATTGTCGTCATTAGGCTTAGCAGACTAAATATGGTCTTCGACAAAAAATTCGAATGGCGATTTTAGATGTTTCGAACCACTTCTTTTCGAGACAGGGTGGATGGCTCACCCATAATTTATTATTATATGTAAAGTATTACTTTACTCTGTCTCAGACTGATGAAAAAGACGACGCTTATGAAGATGATGATAATGATGTCCTCAAAGTTCACGTGGTGTTCTCCTACTGTGGCTGATCAAGAGGAAGAGGGTGATAGGCCACAGTTTCTCCACAGGTTCTGTAACAACGAAAAAGAAAAAAATATATAGATAATCAGTAATATTATTAATAGCAAAATATATAGCCTACCAAAGAAAAAAAATGAAATATGCATGAGTTATCATTATATGAAGAGTACTTCAATCGTTCAGGAAACTGACCATTCCTAAAGGAAAAATTACAAATATGGCTAAATACAGGGCTAACATGTGCAGCACAGTACATTGATATTCTGCTAGGCACTCCATCATAACCATGAGACTCTTTAGTCTTCAGTGATTTAATTATTGACTCAATCTCACCCCTGTCTGTATCACAGAGGAGTATTTCAGACATCAATCTCGGAAAGGCATTTGCCAAGAAAGTTATATGATTCCCTGTAGAAACTAAATTTTTGTTTATTTCACCAGAAATTCTCATAAAATGACTGTTAAGTACTGTACATATATCTGATTTATCAGTAACAAAATTATTTTTACTACGAACTGACTTTATATCGTCGACCTTGTGCTGCTGACCAGAGACTTCCTTCACAACTCACCATATGGTTTTAATTTTATCCTGTGAATTAGCTATTCTATTTGCATTCCACATTCTCTTTGCCTTCCTAATAACCTTTTAAGCACCTTACAGTACTGTTTGTAATTGGCTACTGTAGCTTGATTGTGACTACTTCTAATATTTTGATATAATTCCCTCTTTGTTCTGCATGATATCCTTATCCCACTAGTCAGCCAACCAGGCTGCCTTTTACTGCTAGTACCCCATTTAGAACTTTCTAATGGAAAGCAACTCTCAAAGAGTATGAGAAATGTGTTAAGGAAAGCATTATATTTATCATTTGTGTTACTGATACTATAAACATCCTGCTAATCTTCTTCCTTAGCAAGGTTTAAAAAACTCTCTATTGCCGTTGGATTAACTTTCCTACATAGTTTGTAATTATATGTGACATTTGTTTGACTAAAAAAGCATTTTAGCGTTAAAATTTGTACTTCATGGTCTGAAAGGCTACTCTTTTACTAACAGAATGCCCATCTGGTAATGAAGAATGAATAAAAATTGTCTATGGCTGTGCTACTCTTCCCCTGCAACCTGGTTGGAAAAAACACAGTCTGCATCAGACCATATGAATTTAGGATATCTACCCACATTTTTTTTTTGCTCCATCATATACTAAATTTATATTGAAGTCACCACATATAACTAATTTTTGGTACTTCCTACAAAGTGAATCAACTACCCTCTCTAGCTTGACCAGAAATGCTCTGAATTCAGAGTTAGGGGACCTAAAAACAACAACAATTCTAAGTTTAGTTTCACGAAATTCAACTTCTCCTGCACAACATTCAAATATCTGTTCAGTGCAGGGCCTTGATACGTCTATGGACTTAAGTGGAATAATGTTTTGTATGTACATAGCCACTCCCCCACCCAGCAAGGAACTCCTTGAAAAACAGCCAGCCAATATGTATCCTGGTAAAGGAAGCCTCTGAATTGCCAAATTACTTAAGTGGTGCTCCGACATACCAATAATCTTAGAGCCAACATCTACAAGCAGTTCACTAACTTTATCTCAAATACCTGCTAATTCGTTCTCTACTTGGAAACTTGACGTCTTCTGAAAGTGAGCCCTTAGTTATAGGGACTTCCTTTAAACAGGTATATCTGTCAGCTGACTTCAATTTTAAAAAGGTACAGCTCTGACAACAACTACTACAGGAATTTTTCTATGAGTGATCTAACCACGCCGCGCAGAGTGGCCGCGTTGTTATAGGCGCCAAGTCACTGACTGCGCGGCCCCTCCCGCCGGAGGACTGAGTTCTCTCTCGGGGACGGGTGTGTGTGTGTATGTTCTTAGCATAAGTAAGTTTAAGTAGTGTGTAAGTCCAGGGACCGATGACCTCAGTAGTTCGGTCCCTTAGAAATTCACACACATTTGAACATTTAATCCCACTATCACCCACTACATTGTCACCTATAAGCTTTGCCAGCCTCCCCTACCCATACCTGTTGAGGTGCAGGCCATGCCTAATGAAACCCGATCTACTGATAGACCCCACGGCACCACTGAAATGTGACCCATGCCTTGTGCCATTAGCACCCTCCCCATCCCCATGTTAACGAACCTAACAGCCGCATTAAGATGAGGCCGATCGTGACGCTGACACAGTTGCACGAAATGCACATTAGTGCCACTAGATAGAGTAGCTATCTTTACCAGGTCATACTCCCCATCTCTATCAAGACTGTTCCCTGCTCCACCCACTATCACTACCTGATCCTCCATAAAATTCCTACTAACTCCCCTATGCTGTCAATCATCGGAGCCAACCCTGCACTAGGCTTCACAATGATCACTCCCCAACTCTTCCTGAAACTGCTGGCCCACACCTCTACCGTGCGAACAACGTAGCAGCAGAATCTTCTTCTTTCTATTAGATTTTGCAATTGACCTACGCCACCTAACTGCTGAGGACTGTTGCATGTTCCTTATATCTACAGCTACAAGAGGCTCCTCTCCACCCAACTCTGACAGTTGGTCAAATCTACTGCATATACCAAATTATAACTGTCTGAATACCTCCTCCTCCTATCTGTCTTCTTCCCAACTGCCAGGTCCCATTCCTCACCACCCTTCACCCTCCTCAACCTACCTAGTTCTTCCTTTGCGCAGTGTAACTGCACCTGAAGGGCACAGATCTTACGCTCCTGCACCTCCATCAACTTATTTCTACTACAGATTCTTCATTTCCAGGAGAGGATCTCGTTAGAATGCCCACTGGCTTCCCCATTGCATTCCCCCAATGAAAATACTTTGAACAAATCCCACACCGTAACCCACTACTCACAAACGATAGAGACCACACTTCTCACTCATGGTAAAATTTTACGGTTAGTGGAACAAACTATGTCTACGTTACCTATGTTCAGTTACACCAGTAGAACTACACTCCTAGAAATGTAAAAAAGAACACATTGACACCGGTGTGTCAGACCCACCATACTTGCTCCGGACACTGCGAGAGGGCTGTACAAGCAATGATCACACGCACGGCACAGCGGACACACCAGGAACCGCGGTGTTGGCCGTCGAATGGCGCTAGCTGCGCAGCATTTGTGCACCGCCGCCGTCAGTGTCAGCCAGTTTGCCGTGGCATACGGAGCTCCATCGTAGTCTTTAACACTGGTAGCATGCCGCGACAGCGTGGACGTGAACCGTATGTGCAGTTGACGGACTTTGAGCGAGGGCGTATAGTGGGCATGCGGGAGGCCGGGTGGACGTACCGCCGAATTGCTCAACACGTGGGGCGTGAGGTCTCCACAGTACATCGATGTTGTCGCCAGTGGTCGGCGGAAGGTGCACGTGCCCGTCGACCTGGGACCGGACCGCAGCGACGCACGGATGCACGCCAAGACCGTAGGATCCTACGCAGTGCCGTAGGGGACCGCACCGCCACTTCCCAGCAAATTTGGGACACTGTTGCTCCTGGGGTATCGGCGAGGACCATTCGCAACCGTCTCCATGAAGCTGGGCTACGGTCCCGCACACCGTTAGGCCGTCTTCCGCTCACGCCCCAACATCGTGCAGCCCGCCTCCAGTGGTGTCGCGACAGGCGTGAATGGAGGGACGAATGGAGACGTGTCGTCTTCAGCGATGAGAGTCGCTTCTGCCTTGGTGCCAATGATGGTCGTATGCGTGTTTGGCGCCGTGAAGGTGAGCGCCACAATCAGGACTGCATACGACCGAGGCACACAGGACCAACACCCGGCATCATGGTGTGGGGAGCGATCTCCTACACTGGCCGTACACCACTGGTGATCGTCGAGGGGACACTGAATAGTGCACGGTACATCCAAACCGTCATCGAACCCATCGTTCTACCATTCCTAGACCGGCAAGGGAACTTGCTGTTCCAACAGGACAATGCACGTCCGCATGTATCCCGTGCCACCCAACGTGCTCTAGAAGGTGTAAGTCAACTACCCTGGCCAGCAAGATCTCCGGATCTGTCCCCCATTGAGCATGTTTGGGACTGGATGAAGCGTCGTCTCACGCTGTCTGCACGTCCAGCACGAACGCTGGTCCAACTGAGGCGCCAGGTGGAAATGGCATGGCAAGCCGTTCCACAGGACTACATCCAGCATCTCTACGATCGTCTCCATGGGAGAATAGCAGCCTGCATTGCTGCGAAAGGTGGATATACACTGTACTAGTGCCGACATTGTGCATGCTCTGTTCCCTGTGTCTATGTGCCTGTGGTTCTGTCAGTGTGATCATGTGATGTATCTGACCCCAGGAATGTGTCAATAAAGTTTCCCCTTCCTGGGACAGTGAATTCACGGTGTTCTTATTTCAATTTCCAGGAGTGTATTTAGAGAACTAACAATAGCGGTCTCGAAATTCTCTGTCTACGAAGAAAAGAACTACTTGTATTAATTCTGTTACGCCGCAGCCAATAACAATACCAACAAATCTTAACAAAATTCTAATAACAATACCAACAAGACTTCACAAAATTATGAGCTAAAACCAGAAAGTCAAGCGGCCACGGTAATACTCAACGAAGTTAAAACACTGAATGAAAATTTTACTGAAATATTTCACTAGAAACAATAAGATACGTCAGCTGAAAACTAAAGCACCAAGTTTACTAAACGACTTCAACGCACAGCGAGCGAACGTTACCAAAAGTTAATTAAATCGTTATTTCGTGATGAACAGCACGAAATCCCGCTGAAAACTATTAAATTTAATAACTGTACAACAGAACACAAATAACATTGTCAGTATTTAGCTTTATAACCGCTACAGGCCTCCACGCTGCCCTCCACTTTAGTATTGGGGAGCAGCGTGGAGCGTAAAAATCGTAGAGGGAGACCAAGAGATAAATACACTAAGCAAATTCAGAAGGATATAGGTTGCAGTAGGTACTGGGAGATGAAGAAACTTGCATAGGGAGCTTCATCAAACCAGTCTCTGGTCTGAAGACCACAAAAACAACAACCGCTACAGTTGCAACTACACTCCGCAAAATTTAAACACATTACTGAGGCGCGAGGCTTGGACAAATGACGGAAGCACACTCTTGGATAACAACCCACTCGAGTTGAATGACTGAGAGTAATGAAAATCCACTATTAAGTTACTTTTACATAAAATATAAACGCAAATAAACTTTAAAATAAGTAACTGAAGACTAAAGCTTTATAAAATATTGACGGGAAACTTCAACAGCAGTCCAGCTCACTTGACGCCACACGTTGGCGTAGTTGTTCTGTTTGTTGATCCGTAGTATTTTGAGGGTGCAGGCGCAGGAACTCCAGTTCATCAACCGGTATTTCGACCATCTTAAGAAATATTGGCTGAAGAAATGGAAACTCTGTGGCTGCACACCCGAAATTTGAAACATTACTCAATGCAAAATGCACAGAGAAATCGTGAATCAGGTTATGTTTATTGTATACAAATGAACATATAGTGCTTTTTTCGAAATCAAGGTAGAATACGTTTACAGAAAACCGCTTGTTAATTCTTTGAAAAGGAAATTTACGATTTCTTGGCTTGGTGTCTAACCGAAACAGATTAATTATAATATTTATGTCATCTTCAAAAAGTACCAGTTCTGCTTGACACATGTTATGAGGAGCTCTAGCGGGGGTTTGCGTATGTAAGAAACAGTACTAGACCCCAAACTGAACGCTGAATGATTCACCACCACATTTCCAATGTTGCTATTGATTCAAACAGTTGTTTGTAACGCCATTATTGTGATAAAAAGAAGCTTTTATAGAAGTGTGTGACAATCCACATAATTGTCTTTTCTCGTAGGCTGCTCGTGACGTCACCGCAGAATTCGGTGCCGCCACGTATCACGGATTCGCGGAGCCATGTTCAGGCCCACTACCGCCAGCCGGTCGAGCTGCCGTGCGCTGCACAGGGCTTCCCGCTGCCGTCCTACATGTGAGTACAGAGCCACCTGCATAGCACCTCTCTAGGTGTGGCATATCAAATCTCTTCCTATGATGTACGTTATTAAGTTATGTACTCAAATATACACAGTATTGAGCTACATTTGGTTTTACAGTGGTTCACATAAAGTAAACACTGGATGTTTTTACAATGAATATGGATACGATAGATATTACATTTTATTACATCATGGTCTTTGGCATGAGATACATTGTATTACAGTACAAAGGCTGCTAGTACAGGTATTACATTTCAGTAAATTTTGCTCTTCGCGGGAGTGTTTTTAGATTGACAACATACTTTCTATTATGGGTTAACATTTATACAAAGATTAACAAATATAGTGTATATTTACTATGTAATTAAATTTTTTATATATTGCAGAATGCCATAGTTGTTACATGACAAGGAGAACAACATTTATGAAGGAAGGTGAATAAAGAGTTATTACTGTCGCTTCTTTTGTTTTGGTGGCAGGATGTCCTGGTAATTCTGGAAGAAAAATTTTTTTGTTGATTCATCTTGTTCATTTGGGAATTTCTGAGGTGATTTTATTTTGTGGATGTAAATTTCTAATTGTTCAAGAAGGTCCATGTGTATTCCTTTTTCGGCAATGTATAGCACTGAAAGACTATCATTGATGTCACCACCAGAGTCTTCATGATGAGCAGTGTGTGATGCAAAATTAGACCTTTTAATTTTTAGTCGAATGGCGGCTGTATGTTCTTTGTGGTGAATTGTAAAATTTCTCCCAGTTCCTGAAGCTAGAAAAATGTACTGAAATGTTAATATCTGTAGCAATAATATTTTTACTGCGATACAATGTATTTCATACCAAAGACAATGATGTAATAAAATTTAATATCTGTCACATCCATATTGTTTGTAAAACCATCCAGTGCTTACTTTCTGTGAATCACTGCTAGACCAAGTTCATGTATATAATGTGTTTATTTGAGTAGATAGTTCAATAATACACTTTATAGGAAGAGATCTGATACGGATACATTAAACATAAGAAACTTATGGTTTTGTAAACAATCAGCACTGCATCTAGATACATTAGGTACGGAGCGTAATTTTCTTGTAACAACTCCATCTGATGATGAGCCTGCTGTGGCTCAAAAACACATTTATGATTGACTAAATTGTATCAAAAACGCTTTTTTTTAGTTTTTTAAAATTTTTTGTGGTTTCATATTTATTAGCAGATAAATTACCAATTTAAATCACAGTTGCAGTTAATCATCCATAATGGATACACTGAACTTACCATTACCTCGCCAGGTAAACGAACAATGAACACGTACAGGAACAAACAGTTTAAACTGATGCAATCTATCCGAACTGTCAAGTTTAATAATAAGTGTCCCACAGAAAAACTCATTCCAAAGTACATTAACGTAATGATCAATACTAAAAGCAAGCCAGCACAGAAAGCCAAAAGAAATTGTGAAATCATCTTGCTAAAATCGGATATCAGAAAGCACTACAAAAAGACCGCCCTGTTAACTAAACTGCTTTATGAGCTGCTTTGTGAACTATGTGGTGTCGTCGACCCAACTCACCTTACGCCATTTCTTGACGGGGTTGATGCACAGGTTAATAAATTACAATTGGAAACTAAACCTAAGACCAAGAAAATAGTTTCAGATCTGATATCAAACAAATCAAAAGAATCTGTAGACCATGCACCACATAAATTTTATCATAGTGTCGTGAACAACTCTGATACAGCTTTCAACAGTAATGAGCTGAGCTTACTAAATAAAGGGCTGAAACACAACATTGCTCCCATACTAAATAAGGAGAATATCAAAAATTTAATCATTAGCACCAAAATAGCCTGTTCCGCAGCCAAACTATCCTTGGAAAACTAAGCCATAATACACAGATCGCCATAGTACATAAAGCAAATCAAATTATAAAGAAAAATCTTATAGAAAATAAAATTTCAATATCAGCCCACGGTGAACAGATAACACAAATATCAATACAAAGCTTACTAGTCATGATGCCCTAGTAATAAAGGCAGATAAAAGTAACATAGTAGTTACCACAAACTAAAGAGATATAATAAAAAACACATTCATTTTTTGAGTATAACAATATAATTGAACTGCAAATAGACACCGCCCAAAGTGTCAAGAGAAGCTGAAAATACGACTTAAAAACTGCAATTTTCTAGTGACCAGTAAAGAAGCTCAGTACCGTGTTCTAATGAATCCATAGGCCTCTATGTTAAGGCCTCAGCCTAAGATTCATAAAAGTGTTTGTCCCAGAAATCCAAATGTAAACCCAAATAAACAGCCCAGGATACAAATTACCAGAAACCTTGTTGATATACTGAAGAAAAATTACACCTTTGTAAATACACTCCTGGAAATTGAAATAAGAACACCGTGAATTCATTGTCCCAGGAAGGGGAAACTTTATTGACACATTCCTGGGGTCAGATACATCACATGATCACACTGACAGAACCACAGGCACGTAGACACAGGCAACAGAGCATGCACAATGTCGGCACTAGTACAGTGTATATCCACCCTTTGCAGCAATGCAGGCTGCTATTCTCCCATGGAGACGATCGTAGAGATGCTGGATGTAGTCCTGTGGAACGGCTTGCCATGCCATTTCCACCTGGCGCCTCAGTTGGACCAGCGTTCGTGCTGGACGTGCAGACCGCGTGAGACGACGCTTCATCCAGTCCCAAACTTGCTCAATGGGGGACAGATCCGGAGATCTTGCTGGCCAGGGTAGTCGACTTACACCTTCTAGAGCACGTTGGGTGGCACGGGATACATGAGGACGTGCATTGTCCTGTTGGAACAGCAAGTTCCCTTGCCGGTCTAGGAATGGTAGAACGATGGGTTCGATGACGGTTTGGATGTACCGTGCACTATTCAGTGTCCCCTCGACGATCACCAGTGGCGTACGGCCAGTGTAGGAGATCGCTCCCCACACCATGATGCCGGGTGTTGGCCCTCTGTGCCTCGGTCGTATGCAGTCCTGATTGTGGCGCTCACCTGCACGGCGCCAAACACGCATACGACCATCATTGGCACCAAGGCAGAAGCGACTCTCATCGCTGAAGACGATACGTCTCCATTCGTCCCTACATTCACGCCTGTCGCGACACCACTGGAGGCGGGCTGCACGATGTTGGGGCGTGAGCGGAAGACGGCCTAACGGTCTGCGGGACCGTAGCCCAGCTTCATGGAGACGGTTGCGAATGGTCCTCGCCGATACCCCAGGAGCAACAGTGTCCCTAATTTGCTGGGAAGTGGCGGTGCGGTCCCCTACGGCACTGCGTAGGATCCTACGGTCTTAGCGTGCATCCGTGCGTCGCTGCGGTCCGGTCCCAGGTCGACGGGCACGTGCACCTTCCGCCGACCACTGGCGACAACATCGATGTACTGTGGAGACCTCACGCCCCACGTGTTGAGCAATTCGGCTGTACGTCCACCCGGCCTCCCGCATGCCCACTATACGCCCTCGCTCAAAGTCCGTCAACTGCACATACGGTTCACGTCCACGCTGTCGCGGCATGCTACCAGTGTTAAAGACTGCGATGGAGCTTCGTATGCCACGGCAAACTGGCTGACACTGACGGCGGCGGTGCACAAATGCTGCGCAGCTAGCGCCATTCGACGGCCAACACCGCTGTTCCTGGTGTGTCCGCTGTGCCGTGCGTGTGATCATTGCTTGTACAGCCCTCTCGCAGTGTCCGGAGCAAGTATGGTGGGCCTGACACACCGGTGTCAATGTGTTCTTTTTTCCATTTCCAGGAGTGTAGTTTCTCCATTAACAACAGTTTTGAGTTAATCAACAGCATTAAAGATCTAATAGAGCCAGACACAGAAACATTTGCCTCTTTTGTCACTGTAAACCTCTACACCAATATCCCATGGAAAGACAATCTCATCCATAATACAAAAGAATCTAATGAAATACGAAAAGCTAAGCAATGCAGAAGTTTGTGCACACATGATGTTGCTTGATTTAGTCCTCTCACATAACTTTTTTTTCCATTCAATGGCAAATTTTACATGCAAAGCAATGGTCTGGCAATGGGTAGCACCCTTGCAGTCTAGCTTACTGACATATTTGTAAATAACTGGGAAGAAGAATTTTTCTTAGCACACCCACAATTTACTGACAATATCGTCTATTATAAAAGATATGTGGATTCCACAATAATACTTCTCAATTGCCCAAAAGAAGAACTAAATAACCTAGCAGAAGCAATGAATAAGATGCACCCAAATATCAGATTCACAGTTGAACACCAGACCACTGAAGGAATTAATTTCCTTGACATGATTATCTCCACTCACAATAACAAACATATCTTCCAGATATAAGGAAAACCCATAACCAGTGATGTTGCCATTATAAACACCTCATGTCACCTGAATAAACATATAACTGCTTTCTTCAGGTCATCTGTAAACCATATGCTCTGCACCCCTATCAGTGAATAAGATGCATCTAAAGAAATCAACATACTTCTATCCATTGCCCAAAATAATGGTTATAATGCCTCTTCGATAAACACCCTAGTTGAAAAACTCCAAAGTAAACTTAAGCAATCACTATCACCACTAGAAGCTAAGAAACAAATACGAAAATTTGTCTGTCATCCACTCCTTAGCAATGTGTCATGTGAACTTGCACAGCTTTTCAGATCACACAACATAAAAATATCCTTCCGGTCAATGAACTAAAAAACAAAATTGTTCACAATGATAAATCTACTGGAGATTGACATAAAGATCCTGGCATATACAAACTCACACGCACCTTTCTTGCTTCTGCATAGGTCAAACAGGCAGAAACTTTGCAACCAATTACAAGGAACATCTGGACACCCTTAGACTCAAAGACTTAATCAAGTGTAGTTTTGCATCACATATTGCTCATCATGAACACACTGTTGGTGATATCAGTGACAATCTTTCAGTACTACACATTGCTGGAAAAGGAATATGGATGGACCTCCTTGAACAATTAGAGATTTACTGCCACAGACTAAAATCTCCTCAGAAAATCCTAAATGAACAAAATGAATCAACACAAAACTTTTTCTGCCAGAATTTCCAGGACATCCTGGCACCAAAAAAACATAAATGGCAATAATAACACTTACTCATCTTCCTGCATAAATGTTGTTCTCCCTGCCATGTATCAACTATGGCATTCTGCAATTTATAAAAAAATTTGATTACAAAGTAAATATCCACTATATTTGTTTACCTTTGTATTACTGTTAACCCATAATAATAAACATGTTGCCAATCTAAAAACACTCCTGCAGCTAGCAAAATCTAGTGAAATGTAATAACTGTACTAGCAACATTTGTACTGTATTACAATTTTCTAATTCCAAAGACCACGATGTAGTAAAATGTAATATATGTGGTATCCATATTCACTGTAAAAACATCCTGAGTTTACTTTATATGAGTCAGTGTAAAACCAAACGCAGCTAAATACTGTGTATATTTGATTACATAGGTTAACAATGTACATCGTAGGAAGAGATTTGATATGGATACCACAAGGCTTTGCACTGCAATTACCTTAAACATAAGAAACTTATGGTTTCGTAAACGTTTCGTCTCCAATTACTGAATTTCTGTCGTTTCCTCGAGCAGCATCAGCACTGCATCTACAGTATTACACTTGGCCCACAGCATAAGGTTCTTGTAACAGTTCCATTTGATAATGAGCCTGCAGTAGCTTGAAAACATGTTTATAGTTGAATAAATCGTATCAGAAAAGTAAAAAAAAGCCACTGGTTGCATGTTTATTAGCAGATAAATAGCCTATTTAACTCACAGTCGCAGTCTGTCATTCACAATGGATATACTGAAGATACAAAGAATTAGTACGTTATGATATTTACGAGTTTTTGAGATTATAGTATTTATACATGGAGAGGAACATTAACAAGAAAAATAAATATATACCTTATTCTTACATATTGGTGTTCACAAGTCTGTTTAGTATTTATAGCACAGCTATAATTATTGCCTTTCAACATGTAATCTGCAGTTCATAACAGTTTAACAATGTTTTGTTACATAATTTCTCAAATATTAGCCCTAATGTGATACCAATTTTTATTAGCACTACTGTCATTTGTTATGCTTCTTGGTCTTCTGATAATTCCTTTTAGAGGTGAGAATAGGGTTCCATTGCATAATGTTGTGTATTCATCTTTCATTTTTTTCCTTCCACTAGTTTTTTTCTGTTATAAATTGATGTGGAGAGCTATTGCTGCGTTTAAGAATTTGTAGGTCTGTGTCTGTGTCTGCTGGTCTGTGTTTCTTGTCAATGAAATGATCTTCAAATTTGGAATGACTGCTGTTACTCCTGAGTGTCCTTCTGCTTTAGTGAACCTGATGTTGAAATTTCTACTTTTTTGTCCAACGTAAGTTGAGTTGCTGTCTTAATACATGAGGTGGTAGATCCCAGGTATGTTGTGTTAGTCTGTGTTAGTGTTAGTTGCCCTGAGCTTTTTTTGTACAGATGTCTCTGTTCGGCAGGCAATTTTCAGTCTGTGTTTTCTGTGTGTATTGCTTATTCTGTGAGCAGCTTTGTTGTAGTGAATGAGTGTGTGCCATTTGTTTGTTTTTGTGGATGCTTCTTTTTCAGATGCGTTGCGCGTGTTTGTGTTGTGTGTGTTTATGTTCTGCGAGCCTGCGTGTTGATCTGTTGGCTACTGTGTGACGGGTGCATTTTTTTATTTTTTGGTTTAGTTTAACTATGATGTTTGTTCTGTATCTATTTTCAGCTGCTACTTGTTCGATTATTTGTATCTCGTTTCTGTAGTTCTCGTCATTGAAGGAAGTTTTATTCAACCTGTGCATCTTGTGGGTAGTGGAATGGCTTGATTGTTGATGTATGTTGGTGCTGGAGTTTGTGGGCTTTCCGAACATGGAAAATTTGTGTTGGTTAGTGTGTCTGTATGCTGTGATGTCTAAGAAACTTAGCTTTTTGTCCTTTTCTGATTCTAAGATGAATTTTATCCGTGGATAAGCTGTGTTTATATCGTTGTGGAATTTTTTCAAAGTCACGTATTTCGTCTAAGGGCATGTGGTGTCATCTACATAATGATATCAGTATGAGGTTTATTCAAATGAAACCTGGTCAGTGCATCTACCTTTGCCTTACACGAAAGGTGGCACCATGTAACTGAAGAGATGGTGGCGCCATATATTGGTGGAGAGACTGAGCTGGTCAGTGCATCTACCTTTGCCTTACATGTAAGGTGGCACTACGTAACTGCGGATATGGTAGTGCCATCTGTTGGTAGAGAGACTGATGCGTGCGCACAGTTTGATATTGCATAGGGGCAGTGAGGTTTCACGCCGAAGAGAAGGTGGTCACACAAGTTATCGTCCACTACCCAACATGCAGCTGAGTAAGCAGGAACAACGAGGAGTGATTCGATTTTTGGCGGAGGAGGGAGGTGGAGGCCGTGAAATGTATCGATGGATGAAGGATGTGTACGGTGAGGACAGTCCGACTCGTTCAAATGTTGTCGAATGGTGCAAACCATTCCTTGAGGGGCGCGAGTCACTGGAAGACGATGCTCGCCCTGGACAATCTCATCGTGTCATCACACCGGAAATGGTTGCGGAAGTGAATGATTTAGTCTTGCTAAAGGTAAAGCTTGCTTTAGCTAAAAAAAAAGCTATTCGCGGTCATCGATTCACAACGGACGACGAAGGGTGTGACTGGGTCCAGGCCTGGATCCGACAGCAGCCTACTAGCTTCTTCAAGGATGGAATCTACTGGCTACTGTCGCAATGGGATAAATGTACCAACAGTTTTGGCGACTATTTTTGAGTATGTGTACTGTATACAACTACATTTCTGAGTTAGTAAATTCGTTACCGTTACTTTACACTAGTGACCAGGTTTCATTTGAATGCCCCTTATATATTATTCTGTATTGTTTGGGTTTCACTATTTTTTCAGATATTTCGTTTTCATTGTGATTTAAGATGATGTTGCCTATGATTCCACTGAGTGCTAATCGAATGACCCATGTTAGAATCCGTCCTTTAGTGAGTAGAAGTGGTTGTCAAATGTGAAGTAGCTTTCTTCTGTGGTTTGTTTTAGAATGTTTGTTATTTTTTTATGTAGGGTTCGGGATTGTTTGTTTGTTGTTCTAATATCTTTTGATGGCGTTGATGGTTTCTGTGGTGGAGATGTTGGTGTACATCCATGTGATATCAAATTATGTGAGTTTGGCTGCTGTTACTATGTTGATGTCCTTAATTTTTTCTGTAAGGCCTTCAGTGTTTCGTGTTCTTCTGTTATATTGTTCAACAGATAATAAATGAAACCTATTAAAGATGGAGGAACTTTTCCAAACAATGTATGGACAGTAAAACAAGATAAGTTGTTTTTGCAGAAGGCAGAAACACATTTCCTTATTACGTGTGTTGAGCATTTCTTACAAAGAACATCATCTTCGTTAAAAATAGATTGTTATGCTAATTATTGCTGTTTTATCACATAAAACGCCATCTCTTGATGATTTTGAGCAATTCCTTACTTTCGGTAAAACCTCATGTCATTTCAGGCATGCGCGCCAATTTTTATCTCGCTTCCTACATTATACCGTGAAGTATTGAATTTTCAAATGTTAACTGTGTGTCGGGACACTAGATTCAGGGGAACGTTCTTTTAGTTGCTTTAAATAGCCAAGTTGGAGCATTTAAATATCTTCGAAATACGATTACTTAAGACTTGTGCCATCTACAGGTGGGAACTAGTATTGCTGCAGCGAAGGAGACATTCATCAGAAAGAGGAAGTTATTACGTAACAAACTAGATAAAAGTCTGAGGAAAAGACTTGGCAACGATTTAGCTGAAGTGTGGCACTCTGTGGGGCAGAAACACAGACGTTGACACGAGAGGACGAAGAAAAAAAGAAATACTAGAAGCATTTGAGATGTGGAATGGAGAGGATATGCTGGGTGTTGGAAAGTGTTCGTGAGAGAAGAAGACTGCTGCAGGTTATAAAAAAGGAAGAGGAACTAGGTGGAACATTCGTTGAGATGGGAGTGCTTGCTAACAGGATATTTAGAAGGTCTAGTTTGAGGGAGAGGATATAAGACGATAGGCGACATAAAGGGAAGCGGAAATTACGAGAACTTTAAGAGGACGACAGGAGACAAGAGAGCGTGGAAAGTTACCATGTGAAAACCTGTCTCTGGCAGAACACTGGCAATAATGTTGATGACATGTCCGAAGTTTCGAACAGTTCCGATCGATAGGACAGCCGTAGTGAACCATCACAGTGGCATCTACGTTACACACTCGTTTCAAGAAACGTCGTATAACTGAGTTGGTGGTTGCTGAAAACGAAACCGTGATGAACATCCATAAATGATTGTGAGCTACATATGTTAATCAAGCATTTGAAAGAAGTAGTTTTGAGTCATAGATAACGAGAGTTAAACCACAAGGAATTGCAAAATTTGAACTTTATGATCAGCCGCATTCTGAAAGTCCTGTCACAGCCACTGCTTCCGATGATGTGAATTGCGCAAATGCTATTTTTCGTCCAGACCGGTGCATCATAACTCAACTACTGGCACTAGAGTTACCGATGATCATAGGAAGTATATCTGCAACAACTAAGATTGATGAATATTCGAAGGTGTGGTAAAGATGTGTTCCGAGTATGTAACCTATAATCGATACCTGGTGCACTCGGTCTTCCATCAGTTGGGGCCACTTAAGGACTCTCTGCGTGGAACAAATTTTGTAGACAGTGAGAATCTAATTCATGCAGCAAAATGAAATGGCAGGATCTCGTATTTTTTAGTTCCAGGAAGACAGCAACACGTTGCGAATAGCTCCTGAAAATTTCGTTTCATGGCATTACCGCATATAATTTTTGAGAAAAGGCTTCTAATAACATAAACAATGTAAAACAGAGAAAATGAGGGTCAAAGATTTTTTCTCATACTTCTGCTCATAATATGCCTACCTCAGTTTTAAAATCCTACGTACTGATACTCCTAATTCTCCAGATTTCTGTTCTCTCCTTTTCGAATCTGCCTGGCCTGTATTTGCAGGTAGGACACTGATCTGTTAGATTTCTTGACCCTGCTCTCGTCGATGATGTAAAATTGTTTTGTTTTAAACATACCAGGATCTATACCAACTGGCTTCAGCACTTCAATTCTGCCATTATTTCCGTTATTGTAACATAAAACTGCATCAAAGATACCAATTTTGAGTACTTCAAGTCCACAAAATGGCCTTTTTGAACATCTAATCCAAATTGAATTACTGAGGCTTCCATTTGCATTTTGTGCCTTTCCATGAAGACACTTCCTCAATATATCAGGGTTTGCAAGAAACCTGAATGTGGGATTAATTACATTCCTAACAGGTTCTGATAATGAGTGCTTACGTGAATACGTCTCATTTCTGTGGTTGAACTCACACCAATCGTCTTTCGGACACAGATTGTGCATTGATATTTTTTCAGTGGATAGTTTGTTGAATAAAATTGTCCACACAGCACACCTTATTCCCTCTAAATTTTGTGTGCTTTTCGTGATAGCTCTCCCATAAAATAACTGAAGAGAAACAATTTCTTTCAGAGTAAGCCTGCCTTTTCTTCCTAGTGATTTTCCATCCTCAGGTACTTCACCTTTCTTCTTTTTCAGCAAGCGACGAAGCCTACCACCAAGACACTTTTGGATGTGGCCAACACATTCCAACTTTTCTGTTGTTGTGTTGTACGGATTTTTATCTGTTACAGCTTTGAACGAAGAGGAGTCTCCTTCACGAAGGTATTTAGCATTACAACTGCAGCAGCCTCCATGCCCCCACTTGAGCCTCTAAAATTTTTAGAACATGCTACTGCATGCTTTTCTTGGCACAGTTTCTCACTGTCTTCGTTTTTGGATATTTTCTTTGTTGCACACTGGTGGCAGTATTTAGACATAATTTCTACTTTTAAAGCTTTACCTGAGTGAATACCAATAACAGATGCAACTCCATACAGAGATGTGTGACCCCTTTCCATCCAGGTCTCACCTGCAGACACACACAGGTCAGTAACATTTGTAGGAGTTTCACTGTAATAAATACACTATGTGATCAAAAGTATACGTACAACCGCCCCCCCCAAAATATACGTTTTTCATATTAGGTGCATTTTCCTGCCAGCTACTCCACATCAGCGAACTCAGTAGTCATTAGACATCGTGAGAGAGCAGAATGGGGCGCTACGCGGAACTCACGGACTACGAACGTGGTCAGCTTTGGGTGTCACTTGTGTCATACGTCTGTACGCGAGATTTCTATACTCCTAAACATACTTAAGTCCACTGTTTCCGATGTGACAGTGAAGTGGAAAGGTGAAGAGACACGTACAGCACAAAAACGTACAGGCCGACAACGTCTGTTGACCAACAGAGACTGCCGACAGTTGAAGTGAGTCGTAATGTGTAATAGGCAGATATCTATCCACACCATCACACAGATGATTGCAAACTGCTTCAGGATCCACTGCAAGTACTATGACTGTTAGGCGGGAGGTGAGAAAACTTGGATTTCATGGTCGAGCGGCTGCTCACAAACCACACATCACGTCGGTAAGTGCCAAACGACGCCTCGCTTGGCATAAGGAGCGTACACATTGGACGACTGAACAGTGTAAAAACGTTGTGTGGAGTGACGAATCACGGTACACAATGTGGCGATTCGATGGCAGGGTTTGGGTATGGCGAATGCCCGGCAAAAGTCATCTGCCTGTGTGTGTAGTGCCAACAGTAAAATTTGGAGGCGATAGTACTGTGGCGTGATGATGTGTTTCATGGATGGGGCTTGCACCCTTGTTGTTTTGGGTGACACTATCACAGCACAGGCCTACACTGATGTTTTAAACATCATCTTCCTTCCCATTGTGGAAGAGCAATTCGGGAATGGCGATTGCATCTTTCAACACCTGCTCATAATGTACGGCCTGTGGCAGAGAGGTTACACGACAATTACATCCCTGTGATGGACTGGCCTGCACATAGCCTTGACCTGAATCCTATAGAAAACCTTTGGAATGTTTTGGAACGCCGACTTCCTGCCAGGCCTCACTGACCGTCATCTATACCTCTCCTCAGTGCAGCACGCTGTGAAGAATGGGCTACCATTCCCCAAGACAACTTCCAGAACCTGATTGAACGTATGCCTGCGATAGTGGAAGCTGTCATCAAGGCTAAGGGTAGGCCAACACCACATTGAATTCCAACATTACCGATGGAGGGCGCCACAAACTTGTAAGTCATTTTCAGCTAGGTGTCCAGATACTTTTGATTACATAGTGTATCTTACCCAGGATCCATTTTTGGATTATTTCCACCTGTTCCTTCACTGCTTTCTTCATAGAAACTTTGGCAGTATCACATACAGCATCAGTCATTTCTTTATTTGTTTTTTCAAACATTGCACAAGGTGGAGTCATGTCCAGAAAACCACACAATAAATTACCTCCTTCCCTGCCCTGTTCAAGGCATTTCAGTGCATATGCTAACCTAAAGTTGCTTTCATAGGTATCAGTGTCAGTTTTGTTGGAGGAAAATGAAAATTCATACCCACACAAATTACAATTTAATTTAAAATCACGAGCTATTCCCACTCTTATATCTTCAACAAAAATCACGGTTTCCGTATTTTTACTACTAACACATGAACATGAAAACCTTATAGCCTGGCAGAGAAGCTCTAAATCAATAAGTCTGAATCCAATGGAAACCATATCAGCATCATTTACGAACCTGTACAATACTCCTGTCCCAAGTTTCAATGCTGAAGCTGAGAGCTTATGTCCTTCATTTCGAGCTGCATCCTCTTTTTTGTTGGTAAACCGATTTCCATGAAACCTCCGTTTCTTAAACACAATTTTTGCACCACCCATTATGCATAAATCTTGACTTCCACGTAAAGGTTTGCGAATTCAACCTTCCTCCTACTAATACGTGTTAGTATTTTCAACGTAAATAAACCACATGCAAGAAAGTTTTTAGGCAAAGATATAGATGTCAGCAAGAGTTATAGATGTCAGCCAAAGATATCGAAATAAAATAGCCTTCACACTTAGAAATATTCCACTGAAGCAAGTAGTTCCCCAAATTTCAGAAGAGGTGGGAGTGGCTGCCAGTGCAGAGTTAATGAGTTTAACAATTTAAAGGCATTTCTAAAGCTGCTATCACGATAAAATTCACACACAACTTAGACTAAACTGTGTAGATCAAGAAAATAATATTTTTGAAAAATCTATTTTTTGGACCAAAATCCATTACATCCCCCTTAAAGACATATACTAAATATGTGTATTACATCTAAGTGCATTAGAGCGGTATTGAGATTTAACTTGTGTTCTGAGGGTGTAACAGGTTCGAGGGGGTAGAAGTACTAGGGAATGTAGGTTGTCAGATTATGTGGTCATGCATTTACCTCCTTCAGAGATCTGCAAACTGAAGGTCAAGCAGGTGATTCCCCACTGTATATACCCACTACGTCACAAGAAACAACTACAGAGTGTTCCACGAAGTTATGCAAGCACTACATGGCGCGCCTTATGAATCATTGGCGACGCAATATGCAGACATGCGCTGGGGTGTTTATTTACCACAAAATGCGTTAACACTACATGGAATGCAGATATGAGTTACTAATAACAGTAACGCAGGTAATGCATACGGACAGAATCTACGTTTATCTCTGGACTTTAGACGAGAAATTACTT
This sequence comes from Schistocerca cancellata, assembly GCF_023864275.1. NCBI lineage: Eukaryota > Metazoa > Arthropoda > Insecta > Orthoptera > Acrididae > Schistocerca > Schistocerca cancellata. Next base: position 458,478,504 of record NC_064629.1, read on the forward strand.
CTTAGTCATCGTTTACAGTACCTGCACTGTTCGTCTGGGAAGGCAAATTCCCCAATGTGGGGGTTACAGACAGACCATACCTACCCAGCATTTCCAGTCCATTTCTCTTATGTGAGTAGACAAAATGACTTCAGTGACCTTGTGTTTGTATAGTGAAGTTATTTTCAGTTTATTAAGTGGTTGCTTATTTGCATTTGTTAAACGAGCTATTATACCTTAACAACTGGAGACACCACCTGTCTACCACACTGACGACTCTTTTCCAAATGTAACACGTCGCCAACATAAATTCAACAATGTCGAGTTCATTGATTCCACTATCACTGTTCGGAATAGTTTTCACATAATGGGGGGTATCAATTGCATCACCGCCGGCCGGAGTGGCCTAGCGGTTCTAGGGGCTTCAGTGTGGATCCGCGCGACCGCTACGGTCGCAGCTTTGAATCCTGCTTCGGGCATGGATGTGTGTGGTGTCCTTAGGTTAGTTAGGTTTAATTAGTTCTAAGTTCCAGGGGACTGATGGCCACAGCTGTTAAGTAACATAGTGCTCAGAGCCATTTGAACCAATTGCATCACCCTAGCATCAACTCTCCCAGAATCTGAAAAAGCCGAGTGGCTTACGTTTATTTGCAACAGAAGTAGGACATTTACGTGTCGTAGAACTTCGGATATTTCAACACAAGTCAAGCAATTCATTACAGCAGATTACTGTTCTAGACTTGAACATGATCATTCACATGCAATCAGGCATATTCACGCCTATGTAGGAAGATACACTGTGGATGTGCGGTAAGTTGCTGCACTCAGTCCAGCCCACTCTATAAGTGCCATCTATTTCTGAATGGAAGAGATTTATGCAGTCTACCAGTAACAGCAATTAAATGGTGAGAACTTTTAGGTCATTCAGTAATTGACTGCCAGTTACTACAACATGATGTCGACAACAGACAACAGCATGGTGCCACATTTACCAAACAGGGAAAGGGTTCCCAGAAGTACTACCTATGTTACTGACAACATCACACGTACAAATTAAATACACGGAACGTATTTTACATAATACCTCACCTGACAACTGCATATAAGTACTCATTTAATACACTGAAATTAACTTTATAAACGTTGTTTCAGTGAAGTTATTTCCAGGACACTCCCTCGTAGCACTGTGCAAAAATCTGCGGCTACACAGTGTCTCCCCTATTCGACCTTCTGTGGTCTTCACTGACTGCGCTAAATACTGAAATGGAAAAGATCCACACGGCTGCAGTGGCATTGACAGCTGACCGCAGACTAGCAGTACAGCATGCGCGATGCCCCATTGAACTACACACAACTTTTCCAGCAGCGGTTCACTGAGCAGAGATCCGTTGCATAACAAAGTGTTGGCAGTGAGGGTGGCTAGCAGCGGTCGACACGCTTTGTACTGTCCCTTTTTGTGTAAATTTGGCCTCATCCGACCAGCCGCAAGTCTGACCGTGGCCGTGACCGCGCTAGTGCGTTTTAGTCCTTAGGGCAATAGCGCACTAGTGCGGCCACGACCAACGGCTGGCCGTGGCCGCAGCTACTGCGACCAGGACTGCGGCTGGCCGGCACGGCTGGCAGTCGGCTGGCCGCGGCTCAGTCGCACGATGGAGATTACGGAAAAGGCAACGGATGTTTACCTCTGGCATCGTCAGGCGAAACGAAAGAAGAAAAGATACTGGGTACATCCTACGTTGCAATCCCGCTCTACAAACGGAATGTTTGTCACTTTTTCTGTGAACTTTGTGAACATGAAGACAAATTCTTCAATTTCACTATAATGTCTATAAAAACTGTTGATAAAATATTAAAGAAAATTGGAGACAGCATAAGGGGTACAGACACAGCAATGCGACAATCCATAGGGAATGAAGATAAATTGCTAATCATATTAAGGTAAGTTTTACTCAAGAAAATTTTTACCAATAATGAAATTGTTAATTTTACATTATGTAGGAATTAAAATTAACTTGATGATTCACCAAAACGTGTAAGTAGTGGTGACTTAACACGATTATCAATACTGCCGTCATTGGTAGTTTCTGGTGGTTACTGTGGTGAATTCTTATTTTGTGAAGAATAAGAAGAAGAAGAACTAGACTGCGTGGGATAGGTTTTCTGATAATATCCTGTTCCATCACAAGATGATAATGTAGATAGAGGCTGATTTTGTGAGGAATATGCGGCTGATTGTGGACGGTGAAAAGTGTACGCTGGATAATGTTCGTAGGAAGATGTGTTTAGACAGTTAGGATGTGGTTGAGCTTCTTCAGTAATTTCGTTTTAAAGACAACTTCAGATGGTGAGGTATTTTTTTGAAGTCGCTGACCAAAGACACGAAAAAAGGCCTCTCCTCATCTGTCATTATTCGTGTGTCCAGTTGCTGCCTGGCTTCTGCAAATTTTTGCAGAACATCGATTATTAGTCTTCCAATTTCGTCTTCTGCTTTCCTTTTCTTACCGTGCACCCTAGCCTGGTATGGTCCACTTGGAACTTCACTTTCTGCTGTCGCCTGATTCTCAGCATTTTCAGGTGACACGCTGCTATGTGTATGCGACGGTGGATTGGTAATATACAGAAATGATAGGAGATTAAAATGCAGATATGGCGCCTTTCTCACAGCTGCAGAACCACTTTTACCTGTTAATCTCCGTTTTTCTCGACATTATCAATCGTTAATGTTACGCCATTTCTTCTGTAACGATATACCTGTAAAAGTGAAATATTATCTTACCTACCAATAATGTCTATTCTTTGTAAAGGGAAGCTACAAGTAGTGATATGTTAGATGAGTTTCCGCACACCATATGTGGTAGGAACTGGTTGAACATACGTTAATTTAAAGAAAATGATTAGAACTATTCTGTTTATTAGATTATCTTAGAAAAATGTTTCAATACATTTTGTTCAGAAAGAGGTTGCCTTAAAACTAATCTATCTCGCAAAAGTGTGAAATGATTTTGTAATTTCTCCCGTTCAGATATCTGGCAACTGGAAATTCGTTCGTTGATTTACATCATGCTTTCCGACTTGGAATAACAACAATCCGAGATATTGTAAGAAAATTATGTTCGTCAATTAGGATTATCTTAAAAGATGGGTGTTTGTCAGAACCGACCAAAAACGACTGGCTGCAAATAGCAAAAGATTTAGAAACTAAGGCCAATTTCCCAAAATGTCTCGGCGTCGTTGATGGAAAGCATGTGCGACTGGTGAAACCAGCAAACAGTGCATCAGTGTTCTTCAACTACAAGAAATATTTCTCTATTGTATTAATGGCTGTTTGTGAAGCAAACCATAAATTTGTCGCTGTAGATGTGGGATCGTACTGTAAATGAGGTACTCAACGGTATTTCAAAATAATGTGTGAAATCTTATGGGACTTAACTGCTAAGGTCATCAGTCCCTAAGCTTACATACTATTTAACCTAAATATCCTAAAGACAAACACAAACACCCATGCCCGAGGGAGGACTCGAACCTCCGCCGGGACCAGCCGCACAGTCCATGACTGCAGCGCCCAAGATCGCTCGGCTAATCCCGAGCGGCAACGGTATTTCAATAATCAGTGTTCTATAAGCGAATACTGTCTAATAACTTGAACATTCCGGAAGACAAACACATTTCGGACATAAACAAAACGCCAGTGCTTATGTATTTGTTGTTGACGACGCATTTTCGCTGTCACACAGAATTAGGTGTCCATACGTAGGTCTACGACTTGATACAAAAAAAAAAGGTATTCAACTATCGTCATTCTCGAGCAAGACGTTTCGTAGATTGCACGTTCGGGATAATGGTAAATAAGTGGAGGATCTTCCACAGACCCCTGAATGTGGACGTCGATTTCGCCATAGGCATTGTTAAGACATTTTGTGTTTTGCACAACTATGTATGAAAGAGTGATGGTGTTCAATTTTTAGATATACTGTATGGATATCCTTCAGTTCATGAGGTTTATCCACAACGAATACGTAGACGTGAATCCAGTTCACACTACAGAAACGTTTTTGCCGATTACTTTGTACATTAAGGCGCTCTGCCGTGGCAGTGCATTACATTCCCTGAAGTATGAATTATATGTACTAGTTGTGTTAATAAAGATAAATAAAAGTAATAGAATCTACACAGCGTTTCGAGCGGCTAGCGGAAATGATAAAGACCGCCAGTCTTGCTTGCGAGATTGAGACGGGGCTCACCATTTGCAGCATCGTCGACAGAACCGACTGTGGTCCTTTGGTAGAGAGCCAAGTGGCGGGTCGGAATCAAAGGCTCAGGCGGTTCTGTGACCGTGTAGGATGGAGATTCCTTGACTTACACTATCTGGTTGTGTACTTCCGGGTTCCGCTTAAAAGGTCTGGAGTCCTTTACACACAGGAAGTTGCTAGCGGGGTCTGTGAGGAAGGGACTGGGCGGTTTTTTAGGTTAGAAAGTCTCAGGGAACCTAAGAAAGGGCGTAAGTCTAAAAGAGGACTGGTAAAACACAGTAAGGTAGTTGTAGAAGCGACCGGTATTGTAGTTGTAAGCCGGCCGGAGTGGCCGAGCGGTTAAAGGCGCTACAGTCTGGAGCCGCACGACCGCTACGGTCGCAGGTTCGAATCCTGCCTCGGGCATGGATGTGTGTGATGTCCTTAGGTTAGTTAGGTTTAAGTAGTTCTAATTTCTAGGGGACTTATGACCACAGCAGTTGAGTCCCATAGTGCTCAGAACCATTTGAACCATTTTTTGTAGTTGTAAATTGTCGTAGCTGTGTTGGGAAAGAACCATAACTCCAGGCCCTAGTAGAAAGCACTGAAGTTCAAACACTTATAGGTATGGAATGCTGGCTAAAGTCGGAAATAAGTACAGCCGAAATTTTTTCAAACGACCTAACAGTGTTCGAGAAGTATAGATTAAATACAATTGGTGGTGTAGTATTTATTACTCTCAGAGGTAGTTTACCTTGTAGTGAAATTGAATTAGATAGTTCCTGCGAAGTAGTATGGGTAGAGATTATACTTGACAATCGGACTAAATTATTAATTGGATCGTTTTACCGACCCCCCGACTCAGAAGATATAGTTGCTGAACAGTTCAAAGAAAACTGTAGTCTCATTTCAAATAGGTACCCCACTCATATAGTTGGTGGTGACTTCAGTCTACCGTCGATATGCTGGAAAGATAATACGTTCAAAGCCGGCAGCACCATAAAACGTCATCCGAGATTGTTCTGAATGCTTTCTCAAAATTATCTTGAACAATTAGTTCAGGAGCCCATTCGAATCGTAAATGGTTGCGAAAGCATACTTGACCTTTTAGCAAACAAATAATCCTGGACAAATACGGAGCATAGTGACAAATACAGGAATTAGCGAACACAAGGCAGTTGCTGCTAGGCTGAATACCGTAACACCCAAAACCATAAAAAAAGAATCGCAAAGTACATCAATTTAAAAAAAAAGCTGATAAAAATGCTCTTAACGCCTTTTTGAGGACATTCTCCACTCATTCCGATCTGATCACGAAAGAGTAGAAAAGTTGTGGAATTTTTTCAAAGAGATAGAATCAACAGCAGTTGAGAGATATATAGCACAGAAATTAATAAGTGATGGTACTGATCCCCCATGGTACACAAAACGGGTCAGATTGCTGATACAGAAGCAACGAAAAAAGCATACCAAATTTAAAAGAACGCAAAATGACCAAGATTGGCAAAGTTTTGCAGAAGTTCAAAATATAGTGCGTACTCAGTGCGAGATGCTTCTAATAATTTCCACAACGAATCTCTGTCTCGAAATCTGGCAGAAAACACAAAGAATTTCTGGTCGTAAGTAAAGCACACCAGTGGCAAGACGCAATCAATACCTTCACTGCACGATAACAGTGGTGAAGTCACTGATGACAGTGCCACTAAAACAGAGTTAATAAACACGGTTTTCCGAAACCCCTTAATCAAAGAAGACGAAGTAAATATTCCTGAATTCCAGTCAAGAACAACTGCGAAGATGAGAAACATAGAAGTAGATATTCTCGGTGTAGCAAAGCAGCTTAAATCACTTACTAAAGGCGAGGCCTCCGGTACAGATTGTATACCAGTCAGGTTCCTTTCAGAATATGCTGATGTGATAGCTCCATAACTAGGGGGGCTAGGGGGCTACTGGCGAATTTTGTTAGTGCGGGTTGCCTACATCAGGGGCAGGTATATACTCAGGGGCAGACCTATTGTCCTCCTTTGATTGACAGGTACTTAACCCAGAACGAGATTTTCACTCTGCAGCGGAGTGTGTGCTGATATGAAACTTACTAGCAGATTAAAACTGTGTGCCAGACCGAGACTAGAACTCGGGAGCTTTGCCTTTCCCTGGCAAGTGCTCTACCATCTGAGCCACCCAAGCACGACTCACGCCCCGTCGTCACAGCTTTACTTCTGCCACTACCTCGTCTCCTACCTTCCAAACTTTACAGAAGCTCTCCTGCGAACCTTGCAGAACTAGCACTCCTGAAAGAAAGGATATTGCGGAGACATGGCTTAGCCACAGCCTTGGGGATGTTTTCAGAATGAGATTTTCACTCTGCAGCGGAGTGTGCGCTGATACGAAACTTCCTGGCAGATTAAAACTGTGTGCCAGACTAAGACTCGAACTCGGGACCTTTGCCTTTCGCGGGCAAGTGCTCTACTATCTGAGCTACCCAAGCACGACTTACACCCATCCTCACAGCTTTACATATGCCAGTACCTCATCTCCTATCTTCCAAACTTTACAGAAGCTGTCCTGCTGGTAGAACACTTGCCCACGAAAAGCAAAGGTCCTGAGTTCAAGTCTCGGTCTGGCAAACAGTTTTAATCTGCCAGGGAGTTTCAGGTACTTAACCCAATGTTCTCCTTTGTTTGACATGTCCTTAGCCTGTTGTTCTGTTAAGGGGTTTTCCAAGTCATTGCACTTAACCTATTGTCCTCCCCCCCCCCCCATCCTTCGCTGCTACAGGTACACTTTCAGGTCTGAGTTATCGGAATAGGCCTCCTTTCACTCTTATCCGTTTGATTGACTACTTAATTAAATTGATGAATTTATTAACCTATCTGGTGTGAAAGTTCCATACACCCCTGCCACGAAGTTTAAATTCCATTAGGACAATGCAACTTCTACTTACCTGAGAAAACGGTGGCAAGATAGTTGGCATTGACTACTTAATTAAATTGATCAATTAATTAACCTCTCTGGTGGGAAAGTGCCATGCCCCCATACCAGGCGGAAATTCAAATTTTCTCAGATTTTTGCGATTGCCATGCCCACCTGGACTTGGAATGAAATAGTTACAGTCTCTACCACAATCCTCACCTGACCGCCACGTCGCCTTACCAACACATGTTGGCAGGCTAACGTGTACTAACGTGCACTAACATGTACTAATGTGCACAGTGCACGACGTCATCCAAGATGGCGGCGTGTAGACTTGGCAACACCACATGACTTTATTCAAGGTGGCGGCCCTGACGTCATTAAAGATGGTGGATTTTGGCGGGAAGTTTTAATTTTGCCAGGAAGATAGGTCACTTGGCCTACCTCCACTAACCTAAGTCATCCAATCGCCACCTCTTCCTATGAACTGGCATCAGGTTTGAATTTTGGCAGTAAACAAAAGTAACTTGGGGTTTCGCTACCAACCTAAGAAAATGGCGCGAAAGAAAGGACACTTGTACTAACCTCAGTCACTGGAGCGCCACCTGCCCCACAAAAATGGCGGTAAGTTCAAATTTCACAGGACAATGCAACCTCTGCTAACCTAAAAATATGGCGGGAAGAAAGGGCACCTCCACTAACCTGAGTCATCCGACCGCCACCTTTCGTAGGAATTGGCGGGAAGAAGACTCAGTTGATCGATCATTTGGAGAGAATTCGATTGCTCTGTGTGGAATATTGTTTAATCAATTTAGACAATTTATGGAACATATGTAAATGGTATATTATTTATTTATTAAAAATCTGTTTGTGTGTGTGTCGGAGGGGGGGGGGGGCTGGATTTCTCTTGCTCTTTGTTCTCAGCTGTTTGGAAGCGTGCAGATCTAGCAAGAAGCAGTTATATGGGGCAAACATGTTGCATAACGAAATGTTAGGCACTGTACTCTGGGTGTCTTAACCTAAGGTTTGGGCCCTTGTCGGCACTTAACCTATTGTTCCATTAACTGGTTTTTCATGACACCCCCATTTCCTTAAACGATTGCACCGGCTTTGATACCAAATTAAGTAATCAGTTATGTCCTCTCAACATTTTCTGGTACAGGTTTCGAATTTCACATGCTTTTCAACGCCATTTCTGATGCATTCTCCTTTGTCATCCACCCCCTTAAATTATTGTACTGCGATTTACATAAAAATTATGCAAATTAACATAACCTGCGGTTCTGCTTCATGTCACCAACTCACGCACTCCCTCCAATTACCTACTGCACCGCTAGCATCATATTGATATAAAAAATTTGTGCAAATTAATTAAGTCTGTACTCTTCACATGTATGGGGTAGTCTTTTTTAATTCACAGCATCCAATTGGTTGGTGAAATCGATGGAGTATAGTTTAAACAAGGGATTGCTAGTAAAAAAAACACATCGCGCCACTCGACGGCCAACGCCGACGCCGCCTCCGCTGCAGCCGCAGCCGCAGCCGCAGCCGCAGCCGTGAGCCACTGCCGGAGGCAAGTCAGCGCAAGCCATCGCTCTCACACAGCTGCAGGTGAAAGTTGGGTCTTTTTTCGTGTATACAGTTAGAATTTTTCGAGTGTTATACTGACGTCACAGAACTCCAAGCCGCGCGCTCATACTTGTCCCATACGCGATGATGCATAGCTGTGGTATGGTCCAGCACCGAGAGATATGTTTCAATGCTTCCCAGAATAGCACAGGGTGCATTTCGCCATTGTTTTCTACAGATGGGACTTTCAGCGGTAAAATTATTTTGCACAGATCGCTAAATTACACTGGCAGTTAAGCACTGCAAAAGTTATCTACAGATCATCAAATACAGGACTCACAAGAATATTAAAAGCCAGGAACATATTTACCAGTGTAATTACAATAAAATATTATGATTGCTGCTATAGTCTGACACCGATCGATGTACAGGTAATGTCTCCTCTTGTCAGCCGTGGTTCTGAAATGAATCTCAGTATCCCTAGCGAAGTGTCGCAAATTGCATAGTGTCCCATAAATTCTTATCGTGCGCTTTTGTAGAAATTTTCTTGATGTCTCAGCTTGTATGCACGGAAATTCTTGCCCTAGCAGAACCTGTTTACGAAAATAGCGCAGAATAGCGTGGCAGCCCGTCCATCACGTGTTACCCTTCCTGTTGTCAACAAACGCAAACGTTCTCACCGCTAAAAGCCTGTGCACACTCGCGAAAACACCGTTGATCATAAAAGCATTCTTTTTGTTTGGGAAGAGAGCACCCTCTAAGCACAGATAGGGAAATTAGAATAATTACGCTAACAGAATTCTAAGCACTGTCATACACAAGAGAAAGAAATGGGAGCAATTTTTGGTGCCCTAGAGCTACAGGTCTGGAGATGTCCAAATGCCGCAGTGGCGGATGAGTAACGGCATCCCTGCCAGAGATGGATGGTCTGCTTCAACTTGTCTTTGAACTCTTGTTTCCTCAGAACTTTCCGTACATACCTTATCTCCATCTTGTTCGAATCAGTTTGTAGACCCTCCTACGTCCCGGCACAAAGCCTGTCTTGTGAATGAATCTAGCATTATGATCGGCTCTTATCGAATTTACCCTACTAGAGCAGGAGAAGTAGTAGCAGGTCAATTTTTCCACTGTTCTGTCAGGATGCATCAGTCGCGTGATATAGCCTGCGTGATACTCGTATACAGCCACGTGTTCTGTATGTGGTTTCTACATCTACATCCATACTCTGCAAGCCACCTGACGGTGTATGGCGGAGGGTACTTTGAGTACCTCTATCGGTTCTCCCTTCTATTCCAGTCTCGTATTGTTCGTGGAAAGAAAGATTGTCGGTATGCCTCTGTGTTGGCTCTAATCTCTGATTTTATCCTCATAGTCTCTTCGAGAGATATACGTAGGAGGGAGCAATATACTGCTTGACTCCTTGGTGAAGGTATGTTCTCGAAACTTCAACGAAAGCCCGTACCGAGCTACTGAGCGCCTCCCCTGCAGAGTCTTCCACTGGAGTTTATCTATCATCCCCGTAACGCTTTCGCGATTACTATATGATCCTGTAACGAAGCGCGCTGCTCTCCGTTGGATCTTCTCTATCTCTTCTATCAGCCCTATCTGGTACAGATTCCACACTGCTGAGCAGTATTCAAGCAGTGGGCGAACAAGCGTACTGTATCCTACTTCCTTTGTTTTCGGATTGCATTTCCTTAGGATTCTTCCAATGAATCTCAGTCTGGCATCTGCTTTACCGACGATTAACTTTATATGATCATTCCATTTTAAATCACTTCTAATGCTTACTCCCAGATAATTTATGGAATTAACTGCTTCCAATTGCTGATCTGCTATATTGTGGCTAAATGATAAATGATCTTTCTTTCTATGTATTCTCAGCACTTTACACTTGTCTACATTGATACTCAATTGCATTCCCTGCACCATGCGTCAATTCGTTGCAGATCCTCCTGCATTTCAATAAATTTTCCATTGTTACAACCGTAAAACTCGATATACTACAGCATCATCCGCAAAAAGCCTCAGTGAACTTCCGATGTTATCCACAAGGTCATTTATGTATATTGTGAATAGCAACGGTTCTACGACACTTCCCTGCGGCACACCTGAAATCACTCTACCTTCGGAAGACTTCTCTCCATTGAGAATGACATGCTGCGTTCTTTTATCTAGGAACTCTTCAATCCAATCACACAATTAGTCTGATAGTCCATATGCTCTTACATTGTTCATTAAACGACTGTGGTGAACTGTATCGAACGCCTTGTGGTAGTCAAGAAACACGGCATCTACCTGGGAACCCGTGTCTGTGGCCCTCTGAGTCTCGTGGACGAATAGCGCGAGCCGGGTTTCACACGATCGTCTTTTTCGAAACCCTTCCTGATTCCTACAGAGTAGATTTCTAGTCTCCAGAAAAGTCATTATACTCGAACATAATAAGTGTTCCAAAATTCTACAACCGACCGACGTTAGAGATATAGGTCTATAGTTCTGCACATCTGTTCGACGTCCCTTCTTGAAAACGGGGATGACTTGTGCCCTTTTCCAATCATTTGGAACGCTGCGTTCTTCTAGAGACGTACGGTACACCGCTGCAAGAAGGGGGGCAGCTGATGCGGGGGCGGCGTCGGCGTCGGGCGTCGATCGGCGGGGTATGTTTTTTTTATTAGCAGTCTTTTGGTTTAAAGCTCACTCTCTTTGAGATCATTAACGGTAAACCTGTCGGTCATCAGAGGACTTCCATTTCATGTGTCATGAAACTTGACACATTCCTCTAAATGATCTTTGATATATGCGATGTACGGATTGCAGGAGGTGGCAGATAAAGTTTCCTCTGACCCCTACTTAGTTCTGACTTACACTGGAATGATCACGTGCGCAAAGGTGCAGGGATGGTTTCTTAAAGTCTGAGGAGGCATTTGCAGAATGCATAGGGGCTACCTATAACGACGCGGTAATTTTACTGTAACAGATAGATCCGACAAAGGTGGATCGTTTGGAGATATGGGAGTGCCAGAAATATGATTGAGTAGTGGTTGTAATCATTAAAAGACCCATTTCAGGTATGTGCTTGAATGGAAAGACTTGATTCCAAATACCAGATAGCATTTCTAGCGAATAGCGTGGCATTAGAGATCTGAAAGGCTTGTGTACATTTCTTGCGATCTCAATCACCACACTTACTACTATTGTTTGTGATCCATCTCAATCAACCATTGCCTATAGCCTAGTGGATATATCACCGACCCTCTAACGTTGCATCGAGAGACAATGCTTTACAATAGTGTAGAATTATCTAGCTGGGGTGGTGTGAGGGAGTCGTAAATACCGCTTACATACCACGTTCCTTAGCCGAATCACTTTCAAAATGCGGTAATTTGCATCGTGAGATACGTGTTGGTCTGATAATACACATTAATACAATCACTGTCGCGGTATTTGTTCGGAAAAAACCACCTCACTCAGAGGCAATGTCGCACCTCGATTTATAAAGCCAGTGTAGCTTTTAACATCGATAATTGTTTGCACCTGCAGAGCCAAGACCGCTTGTTACAGTAGTTGCTGCGATCGGTACTTTTTTTTTTTAACGTCTGGCTGATTACGTCTCTCTTTCTAAGGCACAATGGTTGCACTCGCAAGAAAACCTAATGACACATGACTACCCATCGTTGATTTTGGGTCAATATTATTTTGCATCGTTTGGAATCATTTATTGGTCAAGTAATATACTTAGTAGCGGTAGGGGATTTGTGACAGGTCCACCTTGAGCATCAGGCTTATAATATATGTGCTTCTGTTCCGGCATGTGCAAAAGGGAATGAATGTCTATGTCCAGTCATAAGAAAACAATGGCGAAAGGACCGCTAGGAACAATGCACCCTGTGCTAGTCTGGGAAGCATTGAAACATCTCTCTTGGTGCTGGACCATACCACAGATATGAATCATCGCATATTGGACCAACGTGAGCATGCAGCTTGGAGTCCTGTGACGTCAGTATAACACTCGAAGAATTCTAACTGCATACATGAAAACAGACCCAACTTTTCCCTGCAGCTGTGTGAGAGCGATGGCTCATGGTGGCTTACCTCTAGCAGAGACTCGCGGCGGCAGCTGATGCGGGGGCGGCGTCAGCGTCGGGTGTCGATTGGCGGGATACGTTTTATATTAGCAATCTTTTGTTTAAACTATATTCGATAGATTTCAACAACCAACAGGATGCTGCAAATTAAGATAAACTACCCCATACTGTGAAGAATACAGATTTAATTAATTTGCATAAATTTTTTATATCAATGTGTTGCTAGCGGTACAGTAGGTAATGGGATGGAGTGTGTGAGTGGGTGATATGGAGCAGTACAGCAGGTTATGTGCAGAACACTACGTTAATTTGCGTAATTTTTATGTAAAACACAGTACAATAGTTTAAGAGGGTGGGTGACAAAGGAGAACGCATCAGAAATGGTGTTGAAAAGCATGTGAAATTCGAAACCTGTACCAGAAAATGGTGAGAGGACACAACTGATTACTTAATTTGGTATCAAAGCCGGTACAATCGTTTAAGGAAATGGGGGTGACATGAAATGGTTCAAATGGCTCTGAGCAATATGGGACTTAACATCTATGGTCATCAGTCCCCTAGAACTTAAAACTACTTAAACCTAACTAACCTAAGGACATCATACAAAACCCCGTCATGACATGAAATAACAGTTAATGGAACAATAGGTTAAGTGCCGACAAGGGCCCAAAACATTAGGTTAAGACACCCAGAGTACAGTGCCTAAGCCGGCCAGAGTGGCCGTGAAGTTCTAGGCGCTACAGTCTAGAGCCGAGCGACCGTTACGGTCGCATGTTCGAATCCTGCCTCGGGCATGTATGTGTGTGATGTCCTTAGGTTATTTAGGTTTAATTAGTTTTAAGTTCTAGGCGACTGATGACCTCTGAAGTTAAGTCGCATAGTGCTCAGAACAATTTGAACCATTTTGAGTACAGTGCCTAACATTAGGTTATGCAACATATTTGCCCCATGTAACTGCTTCTTGCTAGATCTACATGCTTCCAAACAGCCGAGAACAAAGAACAAGAGAAATCCAACCCCCCTCAAACTGTTTTTTAAATAAATAAATAATATACCATTTCCATATGTTCCATAAATTGTCTAAATTGATTAAACAATATTCCACACAGAGCAATCGAATTCCATCCAAATGATCGGTCAACTGAGTCTTTTTCCCGCCAATTCCTACGAAAGGTGGCGGTCGGATGACTTAGGTTAGTGGATGTGCCTTTTCTTTCCACCATTTTCTTATGTTAGTAGAGGTTGCATTGTCCTGTTGGAATTTGAACTTCCCACCATTTTTCTGCGGGAGGTGCTGCTCCAGTGACTGAGGTTAGTACAAGCGTCCTTTCTTTACCTCAAATTTCTTAGGTTGGTAGCGAATCCAGAAGTGACCTTTGTTTGCTGCCAAAATTCAAACTTGATGCCAGTTCGTAGGAAGAGGTGGCGATTGGGTGACTGAGGCTAGTGGAGATAGACTAAGTGACCTATCTTCCTGCTAAAATTCAAACTTCTCGCCAAAATCCACCATCTCGAATGACGTCATGGCCGCCATCTTGGATGATATCATGCGCTGTTGCCAAGTCTACACACCGCCATCTTGGATGACGTCGAGCACTGTGCGCATTAGTACACGTTAGTACATGTTAGCCTGGCAACATGGGTTGGTGAGGGGATTTGGCATTCAGTTGAGGATTGTGGCGGAGACTAACCATTTCATTCCAAGTTCTGGTGGGCATGTCACTCGCAAGAATCTGACAAAATTTGAATTTCCCACCTGCTAGTGGGGCATGGCAGGGGGGATGCCACTTTCCCACCAGAGAGGTTAATTAATTGATCAATATAGTCAATCAAGTAGTCAATCAAATTGATAAGAGTGAGAGGGGGCCTATTCCAATAACTCAGATCTGTTAGTGTACGTGTAGCAGCATGGGAGGAGGGAATTGGTGGAGGGGGAGTGGGCAGGGGAGACAATAGGTTAAGGCCCATCAATCAAAAGGAAATGGTGGTGACATGGAAAAGCACTTAATAGAACAATAGGTTAAGTACCAGTCAATCAAAGGAGAACAATAGGTCTGCCCCTGAGTATACACCTTCCCCTGATGTAGGTAAACCGCACTAACAATGTTCACCAGCGCCCCCCTTTCCCACCTACTTCCATATTTAGCAATTATATACAACCACTCATTCATAGGAAGTTACGTACCTAAAGATTCGAATATTGCTCATTTCACACCAATACCCAAAAAGGGAAATAGGAGTAATCCGCTGAATTACAAGGCCATACCGCTAATGTCGATTTGCAGTAGTGTTTGGAACATATACTGTATTTGATCATTATGAATTACCTCGAAGAAAAAATGATTTATTGACACATAGCCAGCACGGATTCAGAAACCAACGTTCTTGTGAAACACAACTAGCTGTTTATACTCATGAAGTAATGAGTGCTATCGACAGGGGATGTCAGACTGATTCCATATTGTTAGATTTCCATAAGGCTTTCGACACCGTTCCTCACAAGCGTCTTCTAACCAAAGCGAGTGTCTATGGCATATCGCCTCAGTTGTGCGACTGGTTTGCGATTTCCTGTCAGAAAGGTCACGGTTCATAGTAATAGACGGAAAGTCATCGAGTAAGACAGAAGTAATAACCAGCGTTCCCCAAGGAAGTGTTATAGGCCCTCTATTGCTCCTGCTCTATATTAACGACATAGAAGACAATCTGAGTAGCCCTCTTAGATTATTTGCAGATGATGCTGTCATTTACCGTCTTGTAAAGTCATCAGATGACCAAAAAGAATTCCAAAATGATTTAGATAAGATATATGTGCGGTGCGAAAAGTGGCAATTGAAACTGAATAATGAAAAGTGTGAAGTTATTCACATGTGTACTAAAAGAAATCTGCTAAAATCGTTTAAGCGATAAGTCACACAAATCTGAAGGCTGTAAATTCAACTGAATACTTAGGCATTACAATTACAAGTAAACTAAATTGGAACGGTCGCATAGATAATGTTGTGGATAGAGCAAATCAGAGACTGCGATTCATTGTCAGGGCTCTTAGAATGTGCAACAGATCTACTAAAGAGACTGCTTACACCACACTTGTCCGCCCTATTCTGGAGTATTGATGTGCGCTGTGGGATCCACATCAGGGGGGACCGACGGATGACATCGAAAAAGCTCAAAGAAGGACGTCTCGTTTTGTGTTATCTAAAATAGGGGAGGTAGTGCCACAGACGTGATACGTGAAGAGAGGTGTTAATCATTAAAACAAAGGCGTTTTTCGTTGCAACGGAATCTTCTCATGAAATTTCAATCACTAGTTTTCTCCTCCGATTGCGAAAACATTCTTTTGGCACCTACCTACATAGGGAAAAATGATTACGATAAAATTAGATAAATCAGGCCTCGCACAGAAAAAATTAAGTGCTCGTTTTTCCCGCACGCCGTTCGAAAGTGGAACGATAGAGTCAGCTTGAAGGTGGTTCATTGAACCCTCTGCCTGACAATTGTGAATAGCACAGTAATCACGTAGACGTATACGTAATAATTTTATTTGTCAGCGACGCCAGCGATATTATTGCGTCCAGTATATTCCATTTCGCTGCGCTCATGTTATTAAAAAACGTACCAACGACCCTCATCTTACTTTAGTTTTGTGTATGTACGTAAATCCATTTAGCCTTAAGATACGCATACAATTCTATGTATAAAAATGTCGTTAGAAGCGAGCAAAGTTTTCAGACGTATGGTGAGGACATAAGCCTGTTTCACAAGTTTCAGTGGTAGGTCAATAGTGTCCTGGTGATACAGTGGGCATCGCAAGAGAGGTGATAGTATCTTCAATCATGCCACAGTCGCAGGTAGAGATAGGACTTCAATGAAAGGGGTAAGGCGCTGGCAGGAGTTACCACGGTGAAATCTTAGTCTGAAAGTTGTTACTGTGGAATTTTTACTACACTTCTTGCCCTCTTACCACGGGCGTCTGCGGATGGTATGTATAATGCCATCGCATGTACTGTGCCACGGAAGTTTTGAGAGATGATAACACTTTGTCCTGGAACCTCTCCTTAGCTAGGGCATCCATCTCTGCATTTGTTAGTATTTCCTCATTGGGCTTTAATTCAAAGCTTTAAAGTATTATTTGAGAAAGAGTTCAATAAGGCAAGAATTTTACTTTTCTTTCTTCTGGATTTGGCATGATAGACGGTGGGGCACGGACAATACGATCTTGGTCGTCAGTGACCCAAAAGACAGCATCCTGGGTAGAAGGTAATGACCAAAAGCATGCACGCATTCCACTCCTGACGCTTTTTGGTTGACAGAACTGAATGTTAAAGCAAAATTGCAACCTCTCTGATTTCGCGAAACAGAGAAGTCAGCCTGCTGCCTTTGTGAGTTTAAGAGGCAAGTCGTAGGCCCACTGAAGTGGAAGTGTAGTTTAAAAAGTGTATAAAATATCAAAATCTGGGATTTAATTATCCTTAGCAATCAGTAAAGCTATTTTTCCAATACGGAATTTCCACAAAAATATCCCCGGTGCATCACCGCGGGAGAAGAAGTCTTATTAATCGTTTTTCGATGGTTTCAGGCGATTAGTTCTGCTTAGAGTCTGCATAATTTGTTTGGTGGATTAGGTATCACATCCAGTAATGGAGACATTAATTTAATCCCATGGGGTGCTCAGTGAAAGAGACGGTCTTAGGTAAGTCTAATTGAAACCCATAATCTGCATATTTTTCCGCGGAAACTTGAAGCACTTCGCGTTTGAGTGACTTTTGACCTACTGGCTTTGAACGGTTATCTCGTATTTCTTTGTGGAAATTGTCGGTGGATGTTGCAAAGAACCAACAGGAGGCTGTGTATTGGCTGTGTACGGTGTATGTCATCCACTACAATGGTCGGATGTCGTAATATTTCTGAAAGCAGTCAGATTACTGCAGGACGTTTATTTCTTATTTGGACTGTTAACATTTTAATTGACATTTTAACCCTATCTCACCTGTCAGTGCTAGGCTGGCGACCATTATTGAGACTGTTTCGTAGGTTTAACAGCAACAGTAACTGATCCGGTCTGTCTATAAGCGTTTTTTGAATCAGTGGAGCCGTACGTTGCATAATTTATCTCGCACACCGCCCGTCGCTACGAATCTATAGATTCCGACCGAGAATCAGAGTTTGCTCAACATCACAGGTGATACGTTGTACAATTTGTATCCGACTTACAGTTCCACCAAATGTACCAGACCTTCCCGAATAAAACAACTTTAAAAACACTATTAATAAAGGCTCAGTTCTCCTTCTCTAGGTTCATTCATGTAAGTTCCAAGCTAGTAGTAGCTCTGAGCAGGTTTCTACTTTTATCGCATATTTGATATTAAATTACAATTCATTAGGATTTTTTTCTTTCATTAAACACAGTTTTTCATATTATACAATGAGAAGTTTGCCGCTGGCACCTATAAAATTAAAACATTTGGTAATAATTTATAAGTAAATCGAACATTATATTTATCTGTTACTCCAGTTTAATTTGTATGTCAGTTAAACAAAGTTACGAGTAAGTTGCGTTATTGTAACATGGCTTGTTAACAGCTTCAGAGTTTTCCATGGGCATGATTATAACACACAAATTTCTACTTGCTTGCATTACACTCTGACACGTCATTTGTTAGAAACATTACAGAAACATCCGATGCATAGATTAATTTAAAGCATTTTTCGGCGAGAGGTAGAACCGATCTCACTACTTTGAACACAAGAAACACAATAAAAGCATGGAATAAATAGAATTCAGTTATTCGTACTAAAGATGAAACATTAGCAGAGCCGTTATCGCAGTGGAAAGAATTATAGCTATAGACAGAAACAAAGCACATCTTAGTAACTATCAACGACTCGCAAAGATGTGCCTCTGTTTTTCGACGAGTGGGACAGAAGTTTGGATTTCACGTTAGAATATTAGATGTAGTAGATTTGTCAGTGCGGAATATGATCCGGCGAACAGGCACAGCGGAGAAACAATTAGTTGTACCTGCCGTATCGGTCGCCACCCGGCCAGCCGCACTTAAAAACAAGCGCGCCGCCAGTCACGCCGCCGTGTTTCCCACAATCGCTACCTCGTCATGAGAGCGCTGGCACGATCACTTACGCCGCTGCCAATGATATGCAAGCATCTCCTCTCCGGAGGCCCAGAGTCGGATGTACTTAAGGTCAAACATCGATACACAGAGCCCATTTTGTGTGTTTGCCGTTTCATAACACTTACATACTTTCCTAGCAGTCAGGGCTCGTCAACTACGGAATAGTTATTGTATTGAAGACTGACTGAATTTTAACCCTTTGTAACTGTATATATTTCTATATTCAAATCTACTGTTAGCAAATGACGCTGCAACTACAGTAAACTAAGTTATGTTTTACTTTTACTTTTTGATATTAGATGCAGAATAAACTAATATCTGAATTCTCTGTGCACGAACCGCATCTTTTCCTCGCTCCTGTAACCACTAAAGAACCACAAAATGTGCAAAGGAAGTTACAATAGTACCCAGGAGACATGTGGTTTAATACCGCCTCTAGCCTTATAATAGCCTCAGTTCTACGAGGAAGAGACATTACAGGTTTCTTCAGGCATACCAGTTCAGCTGAAGCCACTCATTGATGAATAAACCCTAACGAGCTTACAAATTTCTAGAATGTTAAATGATGCATTTCGCCCCCTGTTCCAAATAATACCACTATAAGACTGCATTCGGGTGATTAAGTGGGGCACTCGAGGTGCGGTACGGTGCCTGAGTGTTTATCAGACCAGGAAAGTATGCACGCACCCCTGGGAACACGGCTGTTATCATCTAGTGAAATAGGAGTGTTTACGGCATACTCGTCATGAACATGCAAAATAAACGTCCACCGAGATAATTGATGTAAATATCCTGATCCATGTTCACGGCAACCCGAATGAGTGGTGCTAACCATATGTCGAAAAACGCTCCCAAAATGTCACAGGACCACCTCCGGCCTTAACTACGCCATCCACACACTACGGATTAAATGCCTCATTGGGGCGTCGGGGCATTCAACGTCCTACATTATTAGGGAAAAAAGAGACAAAAACGTGACTCGTCAGACCACACTACACGCCTCCAGTCACCTCCTGTCCAGTGTTGTTTTGCTAATTGAAGACGTGCAGCGTCATGTTCCGTTACTAGCGATGGCTTGGTTTATCCAGCTATAAATCTCCATAGCATTCAGTTGACTCGGGATAGATCTACATTCAAAGACGTCAGCATTTCCAGTCGGGCTGGAAGCCAATGTCATTGACAAGGCGTGAAGTCGTCTCCTGAATGTTAGGATCTTACTACGACCACTGTTCTCACGCCCTGTCATTTGGCTGCGAATGTTACACCATTTCTTGCAAACATGCTAAGCTGATCGCGGATCAATACCGACAAATCAGGAACGTTCGATCACGATGTAGTCATGAGCAGGTCCCAACAAGGTAGCTCCTTTCTGCCATTCTGTCACGTTTCCACGTCGACCCATATTACCGCACAAACTCCATATAACTCCATATAACCTTCTGGCACGTACACGCCGCTTCACTTTCATAGCTTACGTCAACATTGGAGGGTTACATGACCACCTGGTACCACTTATGTACCATCTACAGCGGTCCGACCTTACCAGGGAGCTCTCTTAAGGGGTGAATAATATTTTGTACGGTGACCTTAATAACGTGCTGAAATTGCCCGATGGCGATTGCAAGTGCTAGAATGTCTTCCCATCTACTTCTCCCACTAAGTCAAAGAGGTTCGTGCCATGGTTGTGTAAGAAAGTTGCATCCCCAGTCTTTGGTCGGCAGAGGGAGAAGAGACAGAAAATATCCTGGATTAAATTGCAGACTTATTCACAGTGTGTTTTGGTGTGAGGGCTTACCCCTCCGCTTAATCGAGCTGTTACATTCGGCTCCGCCCTTGGTGTGTCTTGAGAGGAATAACTTAAATGGCTACTCAGAGTTTCACTTTCTCCATTCACTCTAACCGTTATCAACAACACAATCAAAACACTACTCTTTACAAACATGCATCGCAGTCACCAAAACTAAACAACTGCACTTTAGACATCTCGTATGCAGTCCACCGAAGTTGTCTCAAGTTGAAAGAAGTGGACCATCCTCTGAAGCATTCAGTACTCATTTATTCACCATTCGTGTTGTATTCACTTCTGTGCATGGCTTAAATGGACTTTTTTATTCGTAATGCAGAAGAAGCCATTTGTATGTAATTATTATCTATGATGACGTTTCCTCAGTAATTGACAGATACAAAAGTGATGATACAATCTATCCACTTACTCCAAGAATTAGTCTGAAGATTCGTGCATCTTGTTGTCGTGTACCATCCTGTTGTGGTGTACCATTATTCGTACGCTTTTGTGATATGATGATTACTTGCCCACACTCACATCATTAACTGCTTCCGTACTGCTCTGTACTGTCTACACAAATCCCATATCTTGGTTGTACTATGTTTGACGTCTTCTACATTTTATGGGGTATATCGCTAGCACAGGTTATTCACGAAAAGTCAGAATTGCATACTGGTAGTCTCACTTTAATATTTGGTAGCTCTTATGCCACCGATGTCTTTATAATACTCTTAACATTCTTATGAAAAACAAATTGTGCGGGTCCGATACTTGTAAATTTCTACAGCTTATCTCAGTCAAACAATAAATATACAAAACAGTAAATAAATGAGTGAAGAAAAATGATAACCTTTAGCAATACAAAAACTGTTCTGTTTCCTTTTTTAGTGTCATGTTCGTTTGGCATCCATTCTTTTACATCTCTTTATCTTTCTTTCGCGTTTATTACAATTTTTATCGGTTATTTGATCTCAGTTTTCGGCATGTCTTTTCAGATGTACGCTTGCGCTCTTATCTTCATGAAATTATTTATTTATTTTTATTTATTTATTGATTTATTTAACCTGGCAAGATTAGTGCCATCAGGCCTTCTCTTACATCTAACCAGGCATTCTACTTATTTTGCTTTCATATGTTTTAGTAGGCATGTTAAACTACATCTAGTACAAAAAGTGAAATAAACACTTACAAAGGTACACTTGGAAAAATACATACACATACAGTTTATATTCGTAGATGATGAGTACTGCTATAATTAGACATTATGATAGAGAATTTAGATAGGAGTGCTAGCAGCAGGGGGTATGAGGGAGACTGATGGTGAAGGGCGGAGAAGAATAGGGATATGATGAAACACGTTTAAAGGAACATGAGGGAAAAGAAGATTGCGTGGCTAATGGAGGTAGAAGAAGAGAAAGGTGCAAGATAAGAGACACTAGCTTTGCTATTTGACAGAGGGAAGGGTTGGCGTTGTACATTAATTTTGTCGAAAATGTTATGAGGATGATAGTATGAAATGCTTCAACTTCTTCTTAAAAGCAGCAGGGGATGAAATTTCCTCAAGGTAAGAGGTAGTTTGTTCCAGAGGCGGACAGCGGCAACAGAGAAGGAGTTTGCAAATGTTTTTGTTTTGTGAGTGATCACAGTTAGGATGCCAAATAACAGTGATCTCGTGTTTCGATTATGATGGCATGAAAGGTGTTTAATCTCTGAAGCAAGGTACTGGGGTGCTTGCGCTACGAGGAGCCGGGAAGTAGACAGAGTGTGGTAGTCACGTTACTTGTCCGGCCGCAGCCACCCTATGAAGCACTAACTTGATCATATCGGCGAATGTCGCAGGTGTAACGCACACAGGCATTCATGGTTAGCTATAACCGTCTTTTGTTTTCACTACTCATGCCCTGTTGAATTACGTCACAATAGTGGAGGTTCGGTAGAACGGGTGCTTGCACGAGCTGGCGTTTCACGTCGTGTGGAAATACGTTCCGAAACTTTTTGAGAGCAAAGAGACAAGCGGACATCTTCCGGCACACTGCGACTGAATTATCTACCTAGTTGAGATGCTCATCCAAAGTCACGCCCAAGTTCTTAACTGTTTTCTGATATGGTATTGGAATAACGTCGAGCAGATTAGGAGGCAGCCGTTCGCGGAAATCTGAACTTATTAATTTCTGATGAGCTCTAAGATTGCTTGTGTCTTCATTGCATTTAATTTAAGCTCCAGGTTTTTGGCCCATGTCACCACTGAAGACGGATCATCATTCATCTGAGCGATTGCAGTGTTTATATCTTCAGGTCTGACGCTTAGGTAAAGATGCAGGTCGTCGGCATAGAAATGATATTTACAGGGGGACAGATCCGGCGAAATAGCATTGACATATAAAGAAAACAAAAGTGGCCCTAAAACTGAGCCTCGTGGCACTCCTGAGGAGACATGTTTCCAGGAAGCTTTTTCATTTACACAGACAACACATTGATCTCTGTCTTTTAAGTAACTTTCAAATAACCTCATACCACTATCTGAGAAATTAGGCTGTTAACAGTGTCAAAAGATTTGCTGAAGTCTAGTAGCGTCAATATTGTTGTTTTCCGGCTGTCGATGCCATATTCCAGGTCATCAGTTACTTTAATTAGAGCAGTGTTTGTTCTGTCGTGTTTACGGAAACCGGATTGAAATTTGTCATATACATTGAATTCTTGCAGATGTTCAGTGATTTGATCATGAACAATATATTCAGGTATTTCAGAAACAGCAGGCAGTATGCTAATTGGTCGGTAATCACAAGGCAGCTGCGGGTTTCCGATCTTAGGGATGGGTCGTATTATGCTTCTTTTCCATACATTGGGGTATACTCCGTCTCGTGGGAAATATTAAATACGTCAGTTATGACCGGTACTAAGATATCGGCAACATTCTTAATCATGGTTATGCTGATACATACTGTCATTGCCTGTCACATCAGGAGAGATTCTCATTACTGTTTTTCTTGCCGTATTTATTGTTAAGTGTTTTAGATGGGAGGTATCGTGGTTAGTTATCCAGTTAGGGGATTCTTGTGGACGGTAATTATCAGCCATATGGGTATTCAGAGGTGCAGAGAATAATTCATTTAATTCGTTAGCTGAGACATGAAAAGCAGTAACCAATTTTGCCTTTCCGACGCCAAAGCTACGGAGATTCCTCCACAGAGTCGTGGGCGTCAGATTGGTTCAAATGGCTCTGAGCACTATGGGACTTAACTTCTATGGGCATCAGTCCCCTAGAACTTAGAACTACTTAAACCTAACTAACCTAAGGACAGTACACAACGCCCAGCCATCACGAGGCAGAGAAAATCCCTGACCCCGCCGGGAATCGAACCCGGGAACCCGGGCGTGGGAAGCGAGAACGCTACCGCACGACCACGAGATGCGGGCGTGGGCGTCAGGTCGCTCCATACAAGGGAGCGAGCGTGCCTGATTTTAGCGTTGCGAATGTATTGTTGCACTCTCTTTTGTAGCTTTCTATATTCTTCGAAACGCTCGGGTTTCGGATCTGCCTTGAAACGCCTGTGGGCAGCATCCCTAATTATTCATCATTTGACGTAATTCAGTTGTCAGCCATGGAGCAGGAGAGTTCTTACACGGATTGTGCGTACAGGTGCATGTTTGTCATAGAGGTCAGTGAGTTTATCACCAAGTTCATTAATTTTTCCATTGATTGTAGGTTCTCTGATTATTTGATGCCATGAGATTTCTGAGCAATCGGCTGTTAGAGCGTCAGGATCAATACGTTTCATTTTCCTGCAAGTGATATAATGCTATCTGATCATTGATGGCTGCACAGGAATATTACATCATGTGCTGAGAGGCCTGGGGCCGAGGTTTGACCAACAACACTTACTTTGTCAGTCTGTTTCGTTGCGATTATGTCTATAAGAGTATGACTGTGCACCGTATGGTGTGTAGAATGTAATGGAAGTATCTTCGTGTTATTGCAGGTAAAGAATCTTCTTAGGTTTATTGCGGAGGGAGTGCCTCTTAGCAGGTCTATGTTCATGTTTCCCATTACGATGACATGTTCGTATTGACACTGATGTGAATGTAATTCTGACTGAAAGGAGCTCATTGAGCTTATTTTTGGTGGCTTGTAGACGATACCAATGAAGCACTTCCGACTTTGTATATTTATTTCAGTGAACGTGAATTCAGCCTCTTTATCTTCAGCAGCGTTTGACATACATAAGACTTTCGCTTTGAGATCTGTCCTTAAATACGTGCCGACACCGCCACCTCGCTTTTTTTATCTGTCTGCCCTAAGAAACTTGTACCCTGGGAGTTGAATAGATGCAGAGGATATGTGAGGTTTTAACCACGGTTCGGATAGGATGATTACGTGGTAGTTTAGTTTGTTGAAGAGGAGGGTAAGTTCTTCGTAACTTGCAGTAACTGGATGTTGCAGTGCGCTACTAAAAGCTCTGACGCGTTCCGCTGAGCAGCCTGGAGTAGGGTGGTAGACAGGTTTGTCCCTTTGTTAGGCACTGCCTGCCACGAGGGGCGCTGGCCGCTGCTTCTGCGAAGTGACATTCCACAGGGGTGTCCGAGATTTTGGACGCCCTGTTTGCGACTCCGCGAGTGCAGAAAGAAAGGTGATCGCAAGAAATTTCCTGAGGTTGCAGGGGTATAGAAAATGGAGTAGAAGTATTCAGTGCGAGGGGAGTATGACTGAAACAGTGACGGCTGTGTGTGACCGTGTATCCTCTGACGTAAAAGATGAAATGTAACTAGTGTATTTGAAACTGCTTAAGGTGGAAAGAAAGAAAAGGGGAGTGATTTAAAAGGCCGATGATTCTACCAGAGAGGAGTAAGCTTAATAACTAATAGATTATTGTAGGAAGCTACAGTTTAATTGAAATTTTCTAAAATGACACTGATACTGATTTTTGTTATGAACTATTTAAACGGAAGAGATGGGTGACTAATGAACTAAAGGAGAGACTAATGATTGCAATGCTACTATTACAGAATGGAAGAGAATAAACTGAGCAAATAAAAATAGTATTAGCAGTAACTAAAATTAAGTAAACGTTACAGCTACAGGTATAAAAAATAATACAAGGTCAATAAAAAGGTCAATAAAATTACAAAAACAATTAGCAGAAGGCACAAATATGGGGATAATTAAAAAGTTAATACAATTACAAGACAGGATATCTGAGTTTAGGGGATGTTACAATTTGTTAGGCAAATGGTGTTGAGTGTGCACTTTAGGCTCGAGTAGCTTCACTTAATATTATTCAGTTCTGTCATGTTTGCGACTGTCTTATTTCCAGCTGCTGTCTTGATGATTACTCTGCCATCCTGTGCCCACACATACTGAAGACCGAAATGGGATATGGCACTGTTTAAAATCTTAATCGGTTCGCGTGTCAGATCTTCTCTTATTGCAAGCCCTGTCCTTGCTAATCTCTTCTTCTGGGTAAAGATCTCTGCTCCTTTTCGGTATGAGACGTATTTAACTATTGTTGAACGAGGTTCGGTAGCACCTGTTAGTTTTCGTCCCACCCGATGACTCCTGTCAATGTCTGCCATAGTCACTTCAACGACTAATTTTTCACGTGCAGTCTGTATAAGCAGGTTGTCTGTGTCTCCTTCCTTATTTTCTGCTACGCCAAACAGTCGTAGACTATTTTGCCTTTGGTACTGTTCTAGCTCGTCTGTCGCGGCGGATAGTTTTATTTCCAACTCCTGTGTCTTTTTCTCGTACTCAGACACAGACTTTTTTAATGTTGTAATATCGGCGGTATTAGCCTCAAAAGTTTCACTTATTTTGGCCAGTACTGCTGCCGTTACTGTATCTTATATAGTGCC
The DNA here is from genome assembly GCF_023864275.1 of Schistocerca cancellata. Lineage (NCBI taxonomy): Eukaryota > Metazoa > Arthropoda > Insecta > Orthoptera > Acrididae > Schistocerca > Schistocerca cancellata. The sequence continues at coordinate 458,505,043 of NC_064629.1, forward strand.
TGCTATCAGATCGAGACTGCGTTTATCGCTAAGCGCAGCATTTACCTCAGAGCGGACCAGCTCCACTATACCGGGAGCCGCGGTCACACCTTCCGGCAAGAGCAGGCCCGCCGCACCTGCTGCTTCTCCGCTGATGGACGCGCTGCTGTTGACTCTCCTGTTTACCATTTTTCCAACGTAGATACTGGTGAAGCACAGAAAAAAATAGCACTACTGCACAGAATACTGTTGTTCAGTCAATTTCCACTGGTACTAGACAAAAACACCGGCGAGAGCACCTTCGAATTTAACTAAATTTCGGGAGCCGAACTTAACACACATTATACTGCAGTCGCCACCTTGCTGAAATTAGTCTATGTCTTAGCCCTTAGTTCCCAGTTATCCATGAAACATCAACAAGATACTAAGATTTTCACGTAACTGTATAATGCCTTGTGCTGTCAATAAATGTAAGGTCACTCATTCTAGTCGAAGATACACTTTCTTATAACACTCTGACATCGCCTTGTTTGACTGTGTTCATAAGGTATTTCCTTGCAGATGTTTCGTTGGCGTTACATCATACACGCACCTTTCCATCTAATTAGTTCATATTACATTTGTCTGCATCCTCATGAAACAATATTTTCCCATTACTACTTACACTGCTTGAAAACTGCTAAGGAACAACTGATACTTGCTAAGGAACAACTGTGTCGGCCGGTGTGGCCGAGCGGTTCTAGGCGCTTCAGTCTGGAACCGCGCGACCGCTACGGTCGCAGGTTCGAATCCTGCCTCGGGAATGGATGTGTGTGATGTCCTTAGGTTAGTGAGGTTTAAGTAGTTTTAAGTTCTAGGGGACTGATGACCTCAGATGTTAAGTCCCATAGTGCTCAGAGCCATTTGAACCATTTGAAGGCACAACTGTCAGATGCTACGGAACAACCGATAATTGCTAGGGAGCAATCGACCATTGATAGGAAGAGGAAATGTAGAGGGCGGGACGTGTTAACTGCAGCAAAGCCTTTGCACGAACACTCTGTTTGTATTCGAAAGGCACATGTAGTACAATGTTTGATGAAGGTTCTTGTGGAAGCAGTTACTGCGATATTCCGTTTGGTACGTTTGTGAGACACCATTTGAGTACTTACGATCGTGGACGAGCAGCTGGACGGTTCGGAGCCGGTTAAAGTATAACTGTGCGTCCATAGTAATGAGTGTGTCAAAACGTGCCATTTCACGATTAAAATAGGACACTGACGGTGTAAAAGCTATGTGAAATCATACAGGTTGTCGTAGACAAACGCCGCAAGAGGATAGATAAGTAGTTCCATATAGCGAAAAGGAACAAATATCTCACTCCTTGGCATATCGCTGCAGACCTTGAAACAGCTACCGGTACACGTGTCTGCCAGAACCATTTCGTGGCGATTAAATTGGGCTGGTTTGTGCGCTCGGAAGCCCGTTAAAAGCATCCCGCTTCAGACCACACCACAATCGAGAAAAAGTACGCTGGTGAAAGATGCATGTTGGTTGATCCAGAGTAGTGTTCTCCGACGAATCCAGCTTTGCTGTGGTAAATGATTCTGGCCAGCAGTTAGTATGGAGTGTTGTGTGTGTGTGTGTGTGTGTGTGTGTGTGTGTGTGTGAGAGAGAGAGAGAGAGAGAGAGAGAGAGAGAGAGAGAGATGGGGGGAGGGGGGCGGTGAGGGATGGAAACACGTTACAAGCCACAGAATGTTCATGAACTTCATCGGTATGGCCTGAGCATTATGGTGTGGACAGGCATTATGCACAATGGCTGAACACCGCTGCATATCTTTCCACGATGTACCATTACAGCAAAGCAATGTTAAGGGAGATTTTTCTGGATCATGTCGGCCTGCTCAGCTGGGTGGTAACGCGCTCGCCTCCCATGCCAGCGGGTCTGGGTTCGATTCCCGGCAGGGCTGGAGATTTTCTCCGCTAGGGGACTCGGTGTTGTGTTGTCCTCATCATCATTTCATCCTCATCACCGGCGCACAAGTCGCCCAATGTGGCGTCGAATGTAATTAGACTTGCACTTGGCGGCCGAACTTTCCCGAATTGTGGCCTCCCGCCCATTGATGCCATACGCTCATTTACATCTCTGGATCATGTCCATCTGTTTAGGTGTGTGGTAGATTCCGACTCTCTGTTTATGGACGACAATGCCCGCCCACACAGGACCGTTGAGGTTCGGACACACTGGAAGGTGAAGAGGTTGAACGAATGGAATGACCTGCGGACTCTCCGGACCTAAACTCTATTGAGCATGATGCCTGGGATGCTCATGGCAGACGTTTCTCAACGAACAACTCCTCTCCAAACCATACAAGAGCTGGAAACCGCCTTGAGAGAGGAGTGGAACAATACCCCACAAGGACTCCTCAACAGTTTAGCAGCCAGCAAGAGTAACAGGTGCAAAATGTGCATTAGTACCCGAGGAGGGCATGTACCTTACTGACGGTCCGATATCGACCATAAAGTAAGGAATCTGGTCTGTGTCAAACACGGACGCTATTTGTGTCTGTTATCCTGCTTTCCAATGCTGTGAAATGTGTACCAATTTGCGTCATAAATATACCACTCCACTTCTGTTACGTATGTATTGTGTTTCATGCCGTCTATCATTTCCTATGATTATTGCTGTCCAACAGTGTCTCTGTTTCTTAGTAATTGTCAAGCAGTGTTGAGATGTTCCATCCTTTCCTTACATTTTTGTTGCTGCTCGTTCGTTGCAGCGTTGATTCTGTGCTTGCTTTCTTCTCACTCTCTTCAAAAAGCACAAGTACTGTTTAAGCTTGCTAAGGCCACAATTTTCACTTATCATATATACCATGAGATGTCTTTCAGCATGAGTAGATGCGTTTGACTGACTCCATAGTAGCGTTTCTGTATCTGAATGTATTGTCACCGACGGTAGAGACAACTAAAAAAATGGTTCAAATGGCTCCGAGCACTATGGAACTTAACAGATGTGGTCATCAGTCCCCTAGAACTTAGAACTACTTAAACCTAACTAACCTAAGGACATCACACACATCCATGCCCGAGGCAGGATTAGAACCTGCGACCGTAGCATAGAGACAACTGTATTAAATGAATGCTCCATTATTCTATTGGAGTTAAACGTTTCATAACAATAGATCACCAACTGTCGCCAGTCATTGGTGCTATTACAACAGTTCTGTTGCGTTTCAGCTCTACAAATAATGTAGCAATGAAATTATATACAGAGCCCCTCAAACCTTTAAGATCAAAATTATACAGACATCAAACGATGCTAAAAAAAAAGTAATTCGAGGTATGGTTGTAACAGTCGGAAATTAATATTTAGTTTTTAATGTATACAGGGTGTCCGAAAAGTATTTCCCTGATTACATAACCGAGCGAGGTGGCGCAGTGGTTAGCACACTGGACTCGCATTCGGGAGGACGACGGTTCAATCCCGTCTCCGGCCATCCTGATTTAGGTTTTCCGTGATTTCCTTAAATCGTTTCAGGCAAATGCCGGGATGGTTCCTTTGAAAGGGCACGGCCGATTTCCTTCCCAATCCTTCCCTAACCCGAGCTTGCGCTCCGTCTCTAATGACCTCGTTGTCGACGGGACGTTAAACGCTAACCACCACCACCACCTGATTACATAAATTGATAATTCAGGCTAGAAGTAAGATACAAATATGAAACTGGTGTCTAATTGTTTACAAACTATAAAAGTTTTTTTCACACATCAGTAAACTTTCACATGAGCACCCTTGGTGGCACGTAGCACATCAAGGCGCTATTCAATTTCCGTTCACACATTAGCCAACATCACTGGAGGGATCGATTCAACGACTGTGGTTATCCGTTGCGGCAGGGTTTCAAGATCTGGTACACGTATTCGGTAGACCTCGTCCTTGACAAAACACCATAAAAAGAAGTCTAATGGGGTTATATCAGGAGAGCGTGGAGGTCAAACCGTTGGCCCATCACGACCAATACATCGCCCAGGAAAGGTCATACCGAGATAGGCACGGACGTCCAAACCCCAATGAGGCGGTGCACCGTCTTGCTGAAGCAAGACATCGGGGTGATACTGAAGCAGCTGAGGAACAGCATACAGTTGCAACATGTCCAGATACACTGCAGATGTGATGGCAGCCTCAGCGAAGAAGAATGGCCCGATAATTCGATCGTGCAATAGCGCGCACCAAACATTCACCTTTGGACTGCCTCTGGTGCACTCCATGACCTCGCCAGGGCGTTGTGAACCCCAAATGCGCACATTATGGCGATTCACTACTCCACTGACAAAAAAGGTCGCTTCCTCGGAAAAGGCAATTCGTCTGAGATAACCATCTTCGTCCTCAATACGTGATAGCATTTCGACCGCAAACTCATATCGACGGCTACTGTCATTGGGTAACAATGGAAGTGGAAGTTTACTGATGTGTGAAAAAAACTTTGATAGTTCGTAAATAATTAGACACCAGTTTCATATTTATATTTTACTTCTAGTCTGAGTTGTCAATTTATGTAATCAGGGAAAAACTTTTCGGACACCCTGTATAATTAACACATACCTCATAGCAACAAATTATGCTAATAGCGGCTGTTCAGAGTGACGAGCGAATTTTAGCAATACAGTACTGCGAGGGATAAGCTATTGAGAGAACTGAAAGCTAGGAATATACTCATTTGACCCAATTCCTTTCAAACGTTGTTGGATAGGTATGTGATGGTATGTAATTTCTGCTCCAGCAAAAGCTCTCCACGCTGCAGTCTTCGAAGCATGCTTTTCACTAACACTTTAATGGATGGTTATTCATGTATCTAGTACTATCCATCATCATCCTTCAAAATCTGCTTAGTGAACAATTCTTTGTCAAGAAACACGGCCAGCTCTGTGGCTTAAACGACTCGGCTTCTCCTATGTTTACCCGGGTTCGATTCCGGGCGGGTACAGAGATTTTCGCTGCCTCGTGATGACTGGGTGTTGTGTAATGTCCTTAGGTTAGTTAGGTTTAAGTGGTTCTAAGTTCTAGGGGACTGATGACCTCAGAAGTTAAGTCCCGTAGTGCTCAGAGCCATTTGAACCATTTTCTCCTATGTTCCTGCTCACAACCATAAATTTCTTTCAGTGAGGACGACTTCCGTTCGCAAACTCTTACTCTGTACATTCGTTCCGCTATCCGGGCGCTATATTCCGCAGCACCATACATCATATGCATGCTGGAAATTTAATATGTTGAACTATGCACGATCGTCGACATCAATAAAACACTACAAAACGTAGTAGGTACAGTCATGCTCAAAAGTATCCGAACGACCTGAATTGCATTTCGCCTGATTCGCGTGCAACCCACATAATGCAGCTGTCTAGCAGGTCCTCTAATTGCTCCTTGGTACAGTCGATTGATTCTTGAAAATGGTTCGAACAAGTCACCACTAGAAAACACTGCTCTGTATCGCAATAACTCAAGATGTAAAGTAATACTACGATATTACAAATATCAGGGAATACCTTTTCACAGGTAAGACTGTGCTTAAGGCTTGTAAGCTCACATTTATTACAATACATGACATACCTGAAATGTTACCACTCTCATTATTACGTCAGATAGGTAATGCACGTAGTTAAGTTCGTCGTATTCATGATTTCCTCTTCAAAGTAACATACCGTACTTATTATTTAACACAAAATGACATTAAAAATTTAAGTCATTCACGAGCAGCTAGTTGAGAATATGTATGAACTTCAAATGACACGACGAACCGTCTCGTTCTGCATATGGATTCAAACCCAGGTCATGCAAACTAAGATTTCGTGACTGACGGAAACTAACAGTCATTCCTGATTAGGCATACACAGAGTGATATACCTCGATTTTAGACAGTATCAATTAGCAAATGCCAACTTTAAATTACATAACGCAAACATTTTTAACGGACGCGATTTCCTTCCCTGCAGCAATTGTCCCTGTTAACGAACTACGAAAGATGTTAAATATCGCTTCTTAACAAGTAACTCATTTGAAATGCCGTGAGGTAAAGCTTTGTGTTGGACAGGGATTCGAACCCAGAACCTAATCGGATAGATATCGAAGCACAATCAACTGTGACATAATGCATTTTCTCGGCAGTAGCTAGATGTTTTAACTGAAATGACGAGACGAAACATTAATTTTTTCCTTCCCAGGACTCCAACCCAGCACCTAATGCTGTTTTAATCTAGAGAAAACGAACATTAAATATGGGTTTGTTGCACCAGCAGCGACAAGTGAGCATGTTTGAACTAGAAGTAATATGACGAAGAGTTCAGTGCTGACTGGGAACAGAGCCCCACACTTTTCGTTGTTGACTACACACAAAGAGACGTCAGCTACTGAATTTTTCTCCACCAGCAGCTCGGAATAACATCTAGAACTTACAGTGATCTCTCAAATATTTGTGTGTCTCACTGGGAGTCAAAAATGTCAAATATTGTTAGTGGTGACAACGAATGAAAATACATTACAAATCGAAATTATTATCCACCAGCAGATAGGTGTTCTCATGGTAGAGCTTGATAATACATAATGAAATCTTTAGTGCCGGGCCAGGATTCGAACCCATTCACGCGCAATATGTGGAGATGTTGAGGAATCTGCAGTTTTGAACAAACAACAAATTGTAGCCGAGCTTTATTGTCACTAAGGGATCAAATTCCGCGTTAAGGGCGGTCTGAATTGCATTTCCAGTTCAGAACCAATTTTATCGACATACAGAAGCTCAGATAAAAGATGGAATAAGTGTCCTGTGATCCTACATAGCGTTTGTTTCGTCACTAGAAATAAATAACTAGTATAAGAAAGGTTACTGGTGATAGAGTTTCTACATGTCGCCACTCCAGACTTTATTGTGGCTCAACCTAACGTCTACTTGGTAGAGTAGGAATATCATTTTTAAAGTGAATTTCAGACCACAATGCCATTATATCTTCTTCACTTGGTGTAGCCAGAAGAGAATGGAATCTGTCTCTCCCTATCTAAAATCACTGACCGAAGTTGAAATCGAACCCAGATCATAGACATATGAACCTATCATCAGCCCACCAGACCACCAGGTCCTCTCCTCAGTGGCTCATTTTTCTATCATAACGCCGTTGTGCCACACTGGCTGAGAATTCTGACACACAGGCTCCCTGTATCAATTTGCAGCATGTTCAGTAAATTCATTTACTTGGTTGACCAAATCACCATGAACTAGATGCCTCTGCTACCCTGTGCATACATTCAACTTTATTTTGTAATCACCGAAATAAAATCACGTAACTGCCACCTACAGAGAACTGCCAACAGTGTAGGATGCAGAAATTTAAATAGGAAGTATTCCTTTCCACTTGAGCTACTCTATTGCACTATCTGTTTGTTGAAAACGACGTGCACTGCAAAAGAGAAGGTATAACTGTTTGTCTCTCATAAGTATTGACCTGGCCATATGCATCATCCCACAGTGCTGTGGAATGCAGAGGTTCTGGAAGAATTGTTGATGACTTCTGGAGCTGTTGTAGCTAAGTGTCAGCTAGTAGCATAATGCTAAATATCACGCGCGATAAATAAGATGTCTCAAATGGTTCAAATGGTTCTGAGCACTATGCGACTTAACTTCTGAGGTCATCAGTCGCCTAGAACTTAGAACTAATTAAACCTAAGGACATCACACACATCCATGCCCGAGGCAGGATTCGAACCTGCGACCGTAGCGGTCACGCGGCTCCAGACTGAAGCGTCTAAACCGCACGGCCACACCGGCCGGCTTAAGATGTCTCGAGTTCGAATACATACACTGGTATATTTTTTAAAACGCAATTCTGCTGTCTGCTAAAGTTATCAATCTAATGGAACTTGTAACATTATTCCCTTCAATTCTCAACCCAAAATAGTCGCATGTGGAAAAAGAGCTAACTTCTGTGTCATTTTGTTCATTTCAGGTTTAACAGACAGCCAGACAGTAGATGCATCTCGAAACTTTTGTATTAAGTATGTTGAGAGCGCATCGTTCCAAAATACGTCGGAAAAGTATTATCTACATTAGCTGTTGTCTGGTAGTGGCATTTTATTCTTCTTCAAAACTTGTTTGACAGTTTTAACTCAGAACAATTTTTCTACATGCATGTAATCAATAAACCGCATGTGCATATTCAGACTGTTATAGATAATATCAGAGAATTCGCATATATCGTTGATGATTAATTTCTCTCTAATGTTTACTATTGCTTTAACAACATTAAAGGAATCCTTACGATAACTGTAAGCTGTATTATAAGAAATGTAATAAAACTACCTACAATATCCTTACGACGAAAGTGGATTTTAATAAAAACTGAGTATCTGTACACGAGCATGCCAGTATCGACACGAATTGGTAAACTACTACTAACTTAGATTTTGATTGGGTCTGTGTTTAATTGGTATGCTGTGTCATACTCAAGATGTATGCAAATGTGGCATTTCATAAATAAAGTTATGTTTTCCAAGAAACTAAGGAATTTGCTTGTCAGCAGCGGAAAGAGGCGTTACCTGTTGTGCAGCATTGTAAGTTTTTCACCACTGCACTATGAGCAGAAAGTATTTTCTTGCGATTTCCGTATCGATGTTTGATCGGACTACTTGTAGCTCTTTCACAGGAGGGATAAAACCGCTACACTCAATGCGACTGGAACTGCAAACCATAACAGACGCTTTTTCACAGGTCAGCACGTTACCACAGAGCTGGCGGAGAAATATGTGCCCTAACTTCTTCTTACGAGACCAATAGTGGCTAGAACTCGTAAACCGCTATTTGAAGGACGAGATTAATTGCGACTTCCACGTGCAACGACTTTCCTAGGCTGAAAACCGTAAATTTACAATCTTTTGTTACGCCTCAAGCGATAACAACTCACATTATTCAATGGAAATGACAGCCTAAAATCAAGTGAACTTCTAGGCTTAATTCCGTGCACACCAGGAAGTAACTCGTCGATCACAGAGTTGCCAAACATACATTGCCTTGTTGCCAAATCTCAGTTACAATACCAGCAGGAAGAGGACGTACCGATGTGATCTTAGAGCGGGCTGGGAAGTGACCATAGCTGGTGTCTCCAAGTCGCAGCTGCTACGGCCTGGAATACGTAATGAGTCCGATCCTCATTTCTGTAACTAGGTTTAGGGACTGGAGCGTAGTTACTAATAATACTCAGAACTAACTGCAAACTAAGCATCATAAATCAGTTACTCTCATAGTTGTTTTTATATTTCTTTCGTAAGTGAACTCAAAACTAAGAAACTCATTCACAGACGTTATCGGGCCTCGCCGATAGTCGAGCACAACAAACAAATAAAAATGAAAAAAGAATGTGTGTGTGTGTGTGTGTGTGTGTGTGTGTGTGTGCGTGTGTGTGTGTGTGTGTGTGACAGAGAGAGAGAGAGAGTAAAAAATTGTAAAGAAATTGAATCATGGTATGTAAAGAAATCATTCATTAAAATGACACGTTCCACATAATTACGAAATACCGTATTCATGATCTATGAAACAAGAATTAATCTAATGTAATCTAATCTAATCATATCATATTGATAATTACCGAAGTTTTTGCCAATACCAGTAACCAAATCTAAACTTTAAAATAAAAGGCGACAGTTTTTGTAATAAACCGGGACTTCTGTCAAGACCCTTTCGTCCCTGTTAATTAACCACGAAAGATGTCTGATATACCTCTATTCTGAAGTAATAAAGTGTGCATGCATTTAAAGATGAAGTGCATGATGTGAACTTCTGTGACAGAGATACGAACCGAACACGGTTCTTTCCCTGTCTACGGAATCCTTTTCATGTTAATATCAAACATCAGCAATTACTCGTAGATTAGATTAAAACTATAGTAATTGATGAAGACGTTACTTGATAACAAAAACGCGCTGCCTTTCTTCATTTAATTGCGCCTAGAAATGGCTATCGAGTACTGCCAAACCAAAAGGCAACAGATCTTACTGCCTTCCGATATACGTCGCTGTCAGTTCTTCCATATGATTTGGTCGACATGATCTGTTTCAAGTTGTGTATGACAGACAACGTTTTAGATAATCAATTGTTTTCCTTTGCAATAAACAGAAAGATTTTCATTCTAAGCTATGCAAGTACAAAATTTTCGCAATATTAGTTCAAATTTAATATTCGCTTCTTTATTGTAGGAAAGTATTTCACAGTTGCAAAACTCGCACCCGACTCATTGACCTTACACTTACTCGCTGACCATGAATTCTAGCTCAGAGTGACACCAGATTAAGTAACCTAATGTAGCGAAGACTGTTTGCCAGTGCTCTTTCTCACCGGAAAATACGTAATTCACTCATTGGGCTCCATAAGTACATTGTAACAGTAATTTCTGTGTGTATGCAATACATACGGATTAGAATTTAGTGGTACTCTCTCTTCCACTTCTGTATACAATATGCCTGACCTAAACGGGCCCTTTATCATTACAGGCCCTGGGCAGTGCATCATCATACTGACAACAGTAATGTGCTTATACTGACAACCTGACTTACCTGATTTTGTAATCATTTAAATAAAACAACATGATCTTCCAGTGGAAGACATTTTGTCCAACTTTTCCTTCTGTGAAATTTGTCAGTAAGCTTTTTGCCTTCCAACCAGTGAAACGCGGCAGAGTACGGCGGTAAACGATTCACAAACCATGATTTAGTGCCGTTAAGACGATTTATTTAAACTTCACAAGACTGCACATAGGTGCAATCGATTTCGAGGTGCAAAGTGTTTGTTATCTTACTTTTGTGATAGGTGGGCATAAGTCCAGTTCTGAGTGGCAAAAGGTGCGAATTCATTATGCCCATTTTGAATGACGGACGATAACTCTGGTTTTTGGGCCGCTGCAGGCTTATCAGGTGGTGTGGTAACAGGAACATTATATCCCGAACTATCTACAGCTGGACGCTAGGGTCGCGGTGACTGCACTGCCTGCATTAGCCACGACCATTGCACCTAGCTGCACTTGGTCTGGAATATAACGTTACTGTAACTACGCCTTCTAATAGTGGGACTACATAAACGGCCATAAGCTGTGAGGTTTTCACCAACACCTCGTCCCACGCGTGCGATTGATGCGAACGCGGCGCATTGCGGGACCATGCTAATATTGAAGCGATACAAAGCGAAGCGACACGATGCGGTAACTCCGTCCTATGTTCGCGGGACCGCAGCCGCTTTATTGTCGGTGTAACGCTTGAGCGGAAGTGCCTGCTACTGTGAAATACTTATCATCCGATTTTAAGATGTTTGGTAAAAAAAACTGATTCCTTACATCTTACAGTCAGATATCTTTGCTTGATAAAGGCCTGAATTTCTTTTTGTTATTCTTCATAGTTACTGTGCTGCATCAAATTCTGTAAATCACTGCACAATATTTTAAGAATTAACAGAGTTAAAACGCAATGCGTAGATTTTGAGTATGGTTCACTTTAGATTTTACATGACTGCTTATGAAATGCAGCTACCGTTTCGAAAGTGTATTTACAATTGAGAGCAGCATGATATCTACCTCACACGCAGTACGCCCAGTCTTGCTCATGTCAATGTTTATCATATGGTCGTAACAGCCGTCGTATTTTATAAACGGTAGTAGATCTCGAAACAAGATGTTTTTCAAATGATAGCATGCAATTATTTGCGTATTTTGCGGTATGATTAGTACTCGAAACATTTGTTTGTCTCTCAAGATATGGAAGTAACTTTAGTTCTTCTCGAGGTAGCACTTTTTTAACAGCATTTAATACCTCCTCAAACAAGCATGCCGTGTCATTGTAAACGTTAACATTTACGATGATGTATGTGGGCTAGTGAACTTTAATTGAAACCTTGTTTCTTGTTAAGTCACAAGCTGTGCTCGCTAAGTAACTAGAGATTTTGATCATTTCAGTTTCAGTTTCCTTAAAGATCTTTTGTTTATTTACAACATTTAGAATGATTTATAGCTACATGTAGTAATACCAGCTATCAAACTAGTCTCTCCAGCAACGTTATTGAAATGGTCTCTATTTTTATGGTCTTTATTTTTATTTCTGTGGTTATTGAAATGGTTTTTATTCCTAGGCATCTAATTACTTCAGGTTCTTTTATTCTGTGATTCCAAGTACCAAATACAATTACCTGTCACCATTTCCAGAATTCGTAAGTCCTTTAGAACAACACAGCATGCTATCTGGGCGTTTCGTCTGATCAAAGACTGATTAGTAGTTGTGTAGGGCCATAATTAGCTTTAACATGTCAACTTGAATTGTAATGGAACGATGTTAGATTCGCTATTTGATTGCCTAAATACCGAATATGCTTTTGATTAATCAGTGTCCCCAAGACAGGTTATTAATCCGGTTATTGCCCTTTCGATGATATTTGGATTCAACAGAAAAAGCCATCGCTCCATAAAACACTTGAGTGGAACGGGAATAAGGCAAAATAATTCGTACAATGGGACATATCCTCTATCATGCACTTCTCAGTGGTTTGCAGGGTATAAATATAGATGCAGATATATACAATGTGGTGTCACCGCCAGACACCACACTTGCTAGGTGGTAGCTTAAATCGGCCGCGGTCCATTAGTACATGTCGGACCCGCGTGTCGCCGCCATCAGTACTTGCAGACCTAGCGCCACCACATGGCAGGTCTAGAAAGACGGACTAGCACTCGCCCCAGTTGTACGGACGACATTGCTAGCGAATAGACGTACGAAGCCTTCCTCTCATTTGCCGAGAGACAGTTAGAATAGCCTTCAGCTAAGCACATGACTACGACCTAGCAAGGCGCCATTAGCCTTACCTACTTTGAGACTTATAGTATAAATGTCTCAAGAAGAACGCTGTATTCATCAGAGAATAAAAGTTAAGTATAAAGCAACTACGTACTTTTCTTGCTACCATTCAATAGTTATCCTGTTTCAGACTTCACGCCCGTCTGCATTAGTTAGCGTGCCTTTCGGCTACCTCCGAGTGGTGTGGCTGTCTTGCTACGCCACAACATACAACGTTCCACCGGCCGGAGTCTTCGAGCAGTTCTAGGCGCTACAGTCTGGAACCGCGCGACCGCTACGGTCGCAGGCTCGAATCCTGCCTCGGGCATGGATGTGTGTGATGTCCTTAGGTTTGTTAGGTTTAAGTAGTTCTAAGTTCTAGGGGACTGATGACCACATCTGTTAAGTCCCATAGTACTCAGAGCCATTTGAACCATTTTGCATACAACGTTCCCGAAAAGCACTGATCAAACTTTTAGACACTGTAACATGAATCACAAACTACAAATAGCATCCACCTGGCTCGAGAATAGCAAACCAACTGGTCGCATCCGATTCGTCGCATCGCGCGTCGCGCAATGCCCTGCTGGTATGTGCTCACATAGTACAATTCAACCGCTGGCAACTTTTTTGATGTCGCGCATTCACAACGGTTCACTCACTTTGGAAGACGCCTAAATTGCTATTTACTTGTGTAGTTTCTAATATCGCAGACTTTGCTACCTAATAACACATTTATCCATGTCGTCAATGGGAAGTTTATTGCATGCAATTTACGTTTTTCTTCTTTGGAGGAGGTATTTCAAACCCACTCATCTCAGTATCGTGTTCCTGCTGTCGTAATCTGCACACCATCGACTTACTCGACTATCAGTTTGCGTCACCTTTTCCTTCAACAATATCACCCCTTTCTCCTACCCATGGACAACTAATTTAATAAAGTTAACAAGAAAGCTATAGTGCCTGTTTCCGAAGGCATTTTCTGTGATCCCTTTCCGTTCTTGCACTGTGAGTTAACAACACGCTCAACTGTGAAGTAGAACGTGGCTTTACTAGTCTCATAGCACAGTTAGCTACCGTCATAGCGGAGTGTACTGTTCGCTTTGTCGAGTAATAAATCTAAACCTATCCTAATGTTGTAATGGCATCAAGCATTGTAACTTCTAAAGAAAAGCCAACCTGATTGAGCCGACTGCTCATCGTAAACGTACAGAATCAACCGACCAAGTGCACCTCGTATTAAAGTTCGGTGTCAACACGTAGTGGGAAACGCAGATAGCGTCACAGTCCAGCTCCGCAGGAAAAGTAAATAGGTGTTAGTTGACGCATACCTTAATACTAGTGCAATGCATCCATTTACATGGGCACGTAACCTTTGATAGTGACGGTGCTCAATATATCATAGCAGCTTCTAATCTGCCTAATACGGCTGAAATAACGTGCAAAAGAGCTGTAAGTTATATTAAACGACATCGTGAACAGCAGCAGTAAAAGCATCGAGAGGTTACGTGACATAGATGTTATCTGCATGTATTACGATAATCATGTTACTGGTGAGCATGAATGATAACCGCTATCAACGCATTAAACATCGTATAATGAACCCTATAAGCAAACAAGGAAAAGTTCACAAAAACACTATGTACTAAAATCCCAGTCGTGAGTGTGAAACAACAATAGAGTTATCTGTGAAGCATGTGTTCAAGAACAAACTAGATCGATGTAAAGAATAAATTGTATTATAGTACTCGCGCAAGTAGAGTATCATAATCGTAAATACAGGGTGACTCGGCTCAACTGCCCCTACCCATCGGTTTTGTGCAACCCGCAATGCATTCAGAAATCACATCCGATGTTTTCGTGTTCTCTCACTAGCTGGGCGCCATCTACCAATCCTACAGCAAATTAATGGGAACTTTTTGTAGGAAGTTAAATGCAGTTAAATTTTGTACTAAGATACGTTTTTGCTGGAGGTCACGGTTTTCGAGTGATTCAACAAGAAACGCGTTTGAAGATTACATTTGTACGTTTCTCTTGAATAATTCAACGACATGAAGTCCAACAAAAATTTCCTTTTCATTTTTTTCTGTAGAAGTCAATAGTTAGGACGTACAGAGAGAGAAGGAGGGGGGAGGAGAGAGAATATGAAAAAGTGAAGTATCTGAAGGTGTTGCGGATTGCCTAAAAACCAGATGCAGCTGAAGCCCCCTGTATAAAAAATACTTAATACAAAAGTTATATCGCCGTTTAACGTGCAGTAAAATGAGGACAAAAATTATACAGTAAATAAGTTAGTCTCTTATCGCAGAGTACAACAGACAACCACGTTCTACAACAAAGTTACATGAACATGACAGGATGACCAAATATTAAAATGAGACGCTGCACTTCCTTACTGTGTGTGTCCCATTCTTCAGATTCTTTGAAGCCATTTCTGTGATAAATTTCCACCACTTTGATAACGGACCACTTAGATTTGGTTCAAATTCTTTGTGCTTCCCATAGATCCGTGTTCAGTCCTGGTGGTATTTTCGAAGAAGGGTTTTCTGTGAAAGGAGAGTGGTGTGTTGGATGTCATGGTAGATTTAGTGCGACTAGTTGCAAATCACACATATCTATTGGGGTTGTCTTCGGACATTATTTCTACTTTTTTTTATTTGTAAGAACGGCTTTCCTTCCACTGAATTTAACAGGCAGGTTTGAGTAGGGTTATACTTAAGTGTCCGCAGCTCGTGGCCGTGCGGTAGGGTTCTCGCTTCCCACGCCCGGGTTCCCGGGTTAGATTCCCGGCGGGGTTAGGGATTTTCTCTGCCTCGTGATGACTGGGTGTTGTGTGATGTCCTTAGGTTAGTTAGGTTTAAGTAGTTCTAAGTTCTAGGGGACTGATGACCATAGATGTTAAGTCCCATAGTGCTCAGAGCCATTTGAACAATTTTTTTATACAAGTATGGTAAGACACTGAACCCACTTCCTTGACGACTGTGGCGCAAATCTCCGTCCGTCCGTCCACATTTAGGTTTACTCTGGTTTCCCTAAACTGCTTAAGGCAAATGCCTGGGTGTTTCTCTAACCTTTTCAAATCCAGTTTCTACTCCGTCTATAACAACATAATCGTTAACGGTACTTTAAATCCTAATCTTCCTTCCCCATTTTCCACTCATGTCTGAATCTATTCCAGTTTATTTGCAGCTTGTATGCAGCATGTTAATTATTCAGCTATAAATATAAATATTTTCGTCAGCATTTGCTCTTCTATCGAATATCTGTGGGATACCATTCGCAGCCAGTCTATTGTTTATTTCTGCTTGCTTTTCTTGGTCACTCCCCATTTCATTTTCTCCCACATTACGGATACGTATTTGTGGACTAGAGCTATGTTTTAATAGATCTCGGTGGTTTGAGTAAGCAAGTCTAGTTTAATATTGCTTTCATTCGCTGTCGCGCTTGATTACATGGTTGCTGTAAAAACGTTTACACACTTGGAGTAATGCAATCTTCTCGGGTGACGCCCCGTGCGCAGACGTTTGTTCACGTAAACTTTGCTGACACGAGGAAGTCGCAGAAGGCGTTTTGCTCCTGGCGACCTCCGACCTTCCGAGAGCTTACAGAGCCAGTAACTCCGGCTACCCCGCTGATACGCGGCTAACGGCCTGCCGCAAAATTAAACCGACTGCGGCTGCGGCTACGCCACTGACCCGTCTTATCGCTCTGCGGAGCTGTCTCCCTGCTGCGGGCTCTCTCACCGACACTCATGCCCCTTTCTTCTTTTTTTCTACACAATAAACTGCATAGAGGCGAAACTCTTTACGTTCTCCTCAGTGGTCACACAAACACACACACACACACACACACACACACACACACACACACACAAGCATTCTCCAGCATGTTCTGTCACAAACGTTGCTCCTGAAGCAGAAGAAAAAAATAAATTTTTTCCTTCTTGCTGCCAAACACAATAAATGGAAGTTTATCTCAACTTGTACAGAAAACAGTCTGTAGTTGTAACAGTCGAAGGAAATGAAAGGGATGCACTAATTGGAATGGAAATGATAAATGTTAATCGAGTACGATCTGTACGCTGAGGCAGCAGTAATAGAAACTAAGGATGAAGTTTTGAAAAGGAATTCTAATTCAAAGGGAACTATCAAAAACGTCATAGTTTGTAAATGGCACTGCCATTCGGTCAGAGACGGCGAAAGTAGGGGGAACTTATGGCAGAATGAGGTACTTCGTGTTCAACAGTCCCTTGACGTGTGAGAAACTGATAATAAGCCGTTAAAATAGTTCAGACCTCTTTGTTATAATATTAACTTTCAAAATATATCACCATATCAATATTTAACTGCCTAACTTCGCACTCTTATTGAAAAATTTGAGAATTGATAATTTTCCCCGTTTTGCACCACGAATGGGGAAAAATGGAGAATAATATTTCACATTCAAAAATTAGTCATAAATGATAAATGGTATACAAACAACGTTTATGCTTGACATGTAGCGCACACATGGATGACTGCGTCCTCTGTCGACCCCGCACACGAACTGTGTTCCCGCTTAAGGCACACGCTACATCTGATCCAACACTCTTCAGAGAAGTTGTAAGTAGGCTGTTTATATTTTCTTATTGGCAACGTTACGTAACGCTCTATATGAAAATCACTGGCTGTGCTGTGTGCAGTCTGTGGCTAGTTTGCATTGTTGTCTGCCATTGTAGTGTTGGGCAGCTGGATGTGAACAGCGCGTAGCGTTGCGCAGTTGGAGGTGAGCCGCCAGCAGTGGTGGATGTGGGAAATGAGATGGCGGATTTTTGAGTACAGAATGGATGTCATGAACTGATATATATATTATGATTATTAAGGTAAATACATTGTTTGTTCTCTATTAAAATCTTTCATTTTCTAACTATGCCTATCAGTAGTTAGTGCCTTCAGTAGTTTGAATCTTTTATTTAGCTGGCAGTAGTGGCGCTCGCTGTATTGCAGTAGTTCGAGTAACGAAGATTTTTGTGAGGTAAGTGATTTGTGAAAGGTACAGGTTAATGTTAGTCAGAGCCATTCCTTTGTAGGGATTTCTGAAAGTCAGATTGCGTTGCGCTAAAAATGTTGAGTGTCAGTTTAAGCACAGTCTTGTATAATTTGTTCTAAGGGGACGTTTCAAAGTAAAGCCAGTAAAGGCATTCATCGGCTTCTTACAATTTACCACACTCGTTGGACAAATTCGGCTCCTTTAGTTTTGAGGGTGATTTGGAGCTTGAACCACTCTTTTTAGTTATTTTCGATCGCGTGGTAGCTTTATGTTTTTTGCTATCTTCAGATTTTCCTTGACGTCCTGTACTAATTCAAGGCACTTTTTTGCTGACTTTGACCTATATGTCTTGGTTTCCTTGTTTGATATTTCTTCCTCTGCGTTAATTAGATCCATTTTATGAAGAGCAGCTGTTTTCTCTTTATTTTCTGATACACGTTTGTTTTCAATGCTACTTCTGGAAATGATAATATGCTCTCTGATCAGGAAATTTGGAAGCTACAGTCTAGAGATATCGCCAGTTCACAATGAGGCATGCTCGATGAGATTAGTGTAGGAATTGTCCCCTGTGAGGGGACCTGATACAGTTTTCTTTGAAGTTTGCAACGTAATATCAGTGATTGCTGATGGTAAGAAATCTTCAGTTCTAAATACATTCCTGTCAACAGGACAAATTCCGGGTTTTAGAAAGCCATTAACCGCATGTAACAATGATGAGGACTGCAAATACTCTCTGCCAAACTAAGTCGTAATCTGTAGCAGTGTGATCACTTTTCCAGGATATGATCTAACACATTTATGACTTTCATCCCCGTAATAATTACTTAGGGATTTCTTGTAGGATACAGCCAATGGCTGTAGCCTTCGAGATTTATGTAGTGGTAAATACAAATTTATAGCCCGTTATCCCTTTCTAGATTGATTAGACCAAGCTTTTTGTGTGAGTCGAATGTCTGTCTGGAATGAGAAGAACTGGATTTTGTTTGTTCACCCCTGTAAACGAGTGTTTGAACCGTACTGCAAAGAGCTCTTTAGTTGTCCAGCCTGTTTCGTGAACCTCTGATATTGCACCAGGTGGGAGATCAGTCTGATATTCCTGACACATCCGTTTTTTTGGGAAAATTAACAAGGGAGCGACATACACAAAATATGCGGAGAAGCAGGTCTCCACTGTCAAAATGTCACCTATTTCAGTAGAGGTGAGAGTTCGCACTTGCCTACGCCCTTTCAGACCAAGTATTCTTGAGTGGCCTTTAGGGCTTACTGATATTCCTGTCTCATCACAATCAAATATTCCACCCATTAAGTCTGTATTAATCGACTACTGTACTGAAAAAGTTAAAGAATTTGTCAACTGCTGATTTATTAAAGTCCATAGTTCGAGTCGCTGAAGTAGACTCTGGCCTCTGTAAACTCAGTGTTTCATTGTGCCTCAAAAATCATCTTAACCACTTTACTCCTTCTGTTCCATCGTTGTCAGACGGATGAGGCAAGTTGTTACGATTAACCAGGTCATAGGCTAGTTCAATTGTTATTAAACCAAATAGTTGAGCTCCGATTTTAGTCAAATATCCGACTAGTTTGGCCTCTTGTTATACGGTAAAGACACAATTAAATCGATTCATTGTCTTTTTTTCAAATAATAGTCTTTGTTTTCGCGTTTTTTCTTCATATGATTACTGTGGTTCAGTAGATGCTGAACTGAGCTCCTGCTGTCTTATGGCCCACTACTCCAGTTATTATAGATTCTACAGATTCCTTTATATATATATAATAGAGCAAATTTGCGAATTATTTTTTCTTTTGTAGCCTCGAATCGTTGTGTACGGACAGCAAAACATCTTTAGTGTATAAAATCTAAAAAAAATGCAGAAGTAATCAGCACGGGGCAGAATGGGGTACTGCTCAATTCTGCCGCAAGACCATACTTCCAGATTACGTATCATTCAGTGACCACAATAACTTACAATTAATATTTAAACTGCTTGAAAATAAAGCAGAGGATACAGCCTAGACAGTGGTGACAGTTTATTTTGACTGTAACAAACGTGTGATTACTTACATCTACATCTACATCTGCATGCATACTCCGCTAGCCACCTGACGGTGTGTGGCGGAAGGTACTTCGAGTACCTCTATTGGTTCTCCCTTCGTGAGATATAAGGCCTGAATATTGCAGAAACTTGTAGGAAAAACGCATCAACACAGAACAAACAAGAATGCAGTACGAACTGGTGTCGATGTGTTGTTTCATACTTCGCCACGACCTCTCGACATCTACGACACTCTACTCGCAAGTCAGGAATTTCGCTCTCCGTACTCGCTCAAGCGCGCCGCTCTCGACCATGGCGTGCGCGAGTATGAAAGCTCGCAGCGTGCAGGCTGCGGTCGAGCGAGGCGCAGCGCAGAGGGCAGAGGCAGCCGAGTTTGATGCGCTCGCTGCTTTTCCGCTATTAACGTTGCTGTATCCCTGTGTGTCTGTAGGCTGGTGTTCCTCCTCTCAGCTTATAGAAGTACCCCAAGATCGATTCAGTTGTGCTGTAGACGCATATTCCTGCACAGTAGCGTCTAATCGTGACATCAGTATGAGCCATAAAAGAGAAGAAAGTTTACTTTAGATAAAAAATTTGGGAACAGTTAAAAATCTCAGTGGAGTCTAAGAAGCTACCAACTTCTGTAAGGACGGTCGATCTCGGAGTGAAAACAAAATTCATTGCTGTTTTTATAACATCATCTGCTCTATTCGTTCAAATTTACGTATGTGTATGTTATCAGAAATCTAAAAACAATTGTCTCCTAAATATTCTTCTATAGCATCGTAACTGCAATGAATTGTTAGAATGCAATCGACTCGTTTCGGATCAAGTATGCTTCGTCTGTCCGAGATGAGGGGCGTCGTCATCATCACCATCCCTTCGCGTTAAATACAGACCAACCTCATCAGTGGATTGAAAATCGTGTGGCTCACATTCCAGTCATTCCGAAAATATGGACTTTTATTTGGTTGGTAAGCGCCGCTGACACTCTCTAGACAGACATAAATAAATATATCGCAAATATTACAGGAACGGAAGAAGCAGGATAACATCATACATTTGCGTAAATGAAAGAAGTATATGCCCCAGAAGGAGGATGAAAGAGACTATATAATAAATTTTACAAGAGTTTGCGAAGTGCTCTTCATTCCATAAATAAGAAAGACTGTATTGTCACAGGTGGAGATCTGAATGCTAGAATGCAGAAACAGCCAGTAAGGAATCAATCGGAATAAATGACGAATCAGCAGTTAATCAAAATGAACAACTGTTACGAGACTTCGTGAATTTAGATTCGTTGCGAATGGAAACTAGAGAGATTTAAAAATTTACCCGGGCGTCCGCGATTGTAGGTCGATGCTGGATCAATAATCAGTTGTCGGAAGAAGAGGAAAATGAGAAAGCAAAAAAAAAAAAAAAAAAAAAAAAATCATCTGATGTCTTACGACAATTGGATAAAACAGACTTTTACGAACTTCAAGAGACTTTACAGAACTCTAAAATACGAAGAGCTCCCAGAATGGCCACTCTAAATATACAACTTTTTAAATACTGACTATGACAAGTTAATTATATACCTTAGATTTTATAAATCAATGTTAACAGCAAGCAAAATTACCAATGCAATGGAAGATAGCTATAGCAGTACCCATTTTCAAAAGAAGATAAATAACAGACTGCGGAAATTAGAGGTAGGGCTACAATTCTCTTAAACACAGCATACACAGTACATGTGACGATAGCAGTAAAGAGAATGAGAAACATCGTAGACAGCATATTCCTTGAAGAACAAACTGCTTTTCAGGAAGGAAGATCTTGCTACCACAATATTTTCTCATTAAAACAAATAACAGGAAAAGAAGAGAATACGATATAATGACCTGTATGGTCTTTACCGATTATAAGAAAGCTTTCTGCAGGGTACATACAAGAAAACTATGGATATTACGAAAAAAATCGTATACCACTACATCTCATCGAAGTTATTCGAAGTACTTATATATATATATATATATATATATATATATATATATATATATATATGAACACAGATAAATTTTAGGCTTGAATCTGGAAATATCTTCCAAAGAAATGTTAATAGAGAGCTCAGACTAGTGTGCATTTCACTGATTCATTTTAATTTATGTTTAGACGACATTTTGAGGGAATGGAAACAACGGATTCTGAAATCTGATATAGGGAACATCTTCAAAGAAAGATATTTTATTATAACTCTTTATGATTACTGACGACCAGATTCTAGTTACCTATAACGAAGATAACTTACAGAGGGCGTTACATAAGCTATGTAAAATAGCAAAGCAACATAATTTAAGTATATCGACAAATAAAACGAAGTCCATGACATTTGAAGACTCATAACTTTTCAGATGTATATTCATATTGGAAACCAGAACTATTGAACAACTTAACACCTTCAGATTTTTGGGTTGTAACATATCATATCTTGGCGAATCTCATTACTCTAACAATCGTCTTCGAAACCGTGTTTTAGGACTATATTCAAAAGATATGCAGCGCATGTATAACATGGAAAGGATTGCAGTGCCTTGCTCATATTAGCGTCACGGTCGGTGACAAAAGAAGGTGTTGGGGATTTAATCCTAAATTAAACAATGTTTCCTCTGTAAGGTTCTCAATTAATTCCCCAGATCTTCTCTTTTCTGGAAAGTGAGTTGTTGCTAATACCATGTTTTCCAGAGTCCAGTCTTGATCAACAAAGTGTGCAGTAATCGACATACACTCCTGGAAATTGAAATAAGAACACCGTGAATTCATTGTCCCAGGAAGGGGAAACTTTATTGACACATTCCTGGGGTCAGATACATCACATGATTACACTGACAGAACCACAGGCACATAGACACAGGCAACAGAGCATGCACAATGTCGGCACTAGTACAGTGTATATCCACCTTTTGCAGCAATGCAGGCTGCTATTCTCCCATGGAGACGATCGTAGAGATGCTGGATGTAGTCCTGTGGAACGGCTTGCCATGCCATTTCCACCTGGCGCCTCAGTTGGACCAGCGTTCGTGCTGGACGTGCAGACAGCGTGAGACGACGCTTCATCCAGTCCCAAACATGCTCAATTGGGGACAGATCCGGAGATCTTGCTGGCCAGGGTAGTTGACTTACATCTTCTAGAGCACGTTGGGTGGCACGGGATACATGCGGACGTGCATTGTCCTGTTGGAACAGCAAGTTCCCTTGCCGGTCTAGGAATGGTAGAACGATGGGTTCGATGACTGTTTGGATGTACCGTGCACTATTCAGTGTCCCCTCGACGATCACCAGTGGTGTACGGCCAGTGTAGGAGATCGCTCCCCACACCATGATGCCGGGTGTTGGCCCTGTGTGCCTCGGTCGTATGCAGTCCTGATTGTGGCGCTCACCTGCACGGCGCCAAACACGCATACGACCATCATTGGCACCAAGGCAGAAGCGACTCTCATCGCTGAAGACGACACGTCTCCATTCGTCCCTCCATTCACGCCTGTCGCGACACCACTGGAGGCGGGCTGCACGATGTTGGGCCGTGAGCGGAAGACGGCCTAACGGTGTGCGGGATCGTAGCCCAGCTTCATGGAGACGGTTGCGAATGGTCCTCGCCGATACCCCAGGAGCAACAGTGTCCCTAATTTGCCGGGAAGTGGCGGTGCGGTCCCCTACGGCACTGCGTAGGATCCTACGGTCTTAGCGTGCATCCGTGCGTCGCTGCGGTCCGGTCCCAGGTCGACGGGCACGTGCACCTTCCGCCGACCACTGGCGACAACATCGATGTACTGTGGAGACCTCACGCCCCACGTGTTGAGCAATTCGGCGGTACGTCCACCCGGCCTCCCGCATGCCCACTATACGCCCTCGCTCAAAGTCCGTCGACTGCACATACGGTTCACGTCCACGCTGTCGCGGCATGCTACCAGTGTTAAAGACTGCGATGGAGCTCCGTATGCCACGGCAAACTGGCTGACACTGACGGCGGCGGTGCACAAATACTGCGCAGCTAGCGCCATTCGACGGCCAACACCGCGGTTCCTGGTGTGTCCGCTGTGCCGTGCGTGTGATCATTGCTTGTACAGCCCTCTCGCAGTGTCCGGAGCAAGTATGGTGGGTCTGACACACCGGTGTCAATGTGTTCTTTTTTCCATTTCCAGGAGTGTATATGTGTGAAAGAACTTTTTTCGATTATGAAACTAAGTAAGTGACGATAACGTGGCAGCCTGAGTGCGAAAATCTGTGGAAGTGTCTGCGTCTGTCCGTATGCCGATACAGTGTACCACATAAAAGTTGTATTGTGTTTTCAGTGCGCAAAAAGAGGAACAGTATTGAAAATTTGTTTTGTTTGTGATGTATGTTGCTAAAATATGGAACATGAAACCAAGTCGTATGCAGTGCGACTGCATTGCCATTTAAACGAGAGGGGTGTTTGCTGTGTTGCCCTCCTCTCCCTCCGCACACCGAGCAGTGTGGCAAGGCGGTGGAGGAAATTTGCATCCAAGCTGAGCGCTATGGCAGTCATGCCAGAGAACGCTTCGCGAGCCAGTCTTGGCCGTTCCTGTAAAAGGGTATTTAACTGTTTTCTTCCCACATTTAATGAATATTAGTGACATTGGCACAGATCTGCCTCTTGAAGTAATTCACCTGCATTGCGATATGGACTATAAAGACAAATCTAATAAAATGAGAAACATTGTAGAGTTCACTCAACATTTCCACAAGGATCGATTTTCTTTTTTGTGGAAGATGGCTACGGGAATAATATCAATATTTGCTTACACACGTTCGTGAACCAATGTTTTCAGCAATGAACAAAAATAAAAGACACTTGAGAAACTCACTGTCAGACCATTATCTGAATTGCATGCTACAAATGCACATCAATGATTGCACTTAATATAGACAGTCTCGCATGAGAGAAAAAGAGGTGAAAGGTCAGGAGTGTGAGAACTGATAAATAAACATTGAATGCATAATACTGATTAAGAGAAAATAGAAAGACATAACTACTTATTATTAAGATTGTGTTCCATCTGTACACTTGTAGCTTATTTGTTTGAATGGTAGCAATGAAACTACATTTACAATTACTTACATATTTCTGGCTGAAACTTAATTGTTGTCGTAGGCAGTGACGTAGTCTTCAATCCAACGCTAATATGATGCAGTTCTCCACACTATTTTTGTGTGTGCAATCCTCTTCCACTCTCCCTAACTACTGAAACCTACATCGATTTGAGCCTACTTACTGTAGTCAGGCCTATGTCTGCATCAACAGTCCCCCCCCCCCTCCTTTCCGTTCATTACCAAACTAACGTTTAATTCATACTTCAGAAAGTGTTCTCTTATCTGATCATTTCTTTTATTTTAGTTGTGTCTAATATTTCTTTTCTCCCCAGTTCGACACAGTGGCTCTTCATTAGTTATCTCACATATCCATTTCAATTTCTGCATTCTCCATTATCACCAGATTTCAATAGCTTCTATTATTTACATTTCTGAACAGTTTATTGTCTGTCTTTTTCATCCATAGAAGGCTTCACTCCAGATAAATAACTTCAGAAAAGGCTTCCTACAAACTTACGTTTATATTCGATGTTAATAAATTTCTTTTTTTGCAAAAATGATTTTCTTCTTATTGTCAGCATGCATTTTGTATTCTTTGTTAAGTTGGCCATAGCAGTTATTTCATTGCCTAAATACTAAAACTCGTCTACCACTTTTAGTGTCTCACTTCTTTATCTAAATCTTTCAGCATCATCTGAATTAATTAAACTACATGCCACCACCATCATTTTTGTTGTGTTGATGTTCATCTTATAATAGTTAATGAAGATATTATTCATTCTATTCAAATATTTTTCCATGTTCTTTGTTATCTCTGAGAGATTTACAATGGCACTGACAAATCTCAAAGTTTTTATTTCTTCTCCCTGCACTTCGATTTCGACTCCAAAGATCTGCTTCGGTTTCTTCACAACTCGTTCATTGTACTGTTTGAATAACTTTGGCGAAAGACTTGTTCCTCAGTTTTGTCCTACGGGAATTGACGTGCAAATAAATAAAATAAAATAAAATCAGTTCCACAGAGTAATAAATCAAATTGTGGATTCACAGGGAAAAATTTAAAGTATGGCTACTGAAACAGAAAGAAATGAGGCAAATGTGCAGTCGTGCCCTTTCATACGTTTTCCACCTACAGATCTACAATAACTAATCCGTACTAATAAGCTTGTTCATTATTTCCGTGATTTATCCCGTCTTGTTTGATACCGAGAGGATGGCCAAAATACAGATGCGTGTCACTGACAGTTGCTTCGAGTCAGTTCAGACACTTTCTTTTGTATTGTTGTTGATGTAACTGCGTATTTGCGATGTCGGCCGCTATGGCTACTCCTGCGTGGGTGACAGAAGATATATGACACGGAGTGTTAAGATTCTTCACTTAACTTGTGGCAGTTCGCAGCTCAACAGAAGAAGTAGTGAAAGGAAGCGATAAAGTACAGCTTTTGCAGAAAAACTGAAAAGGATTTCGAAAAGCACTAGCGTTTTAGATATTATTTATTTTCAAATTGTCGTGCAGAGCAACTAACAACTTAAAAGATTTGATGTATACAACACTGAAAGACTTTCTGCATTAAGTTCTGACTGCCAGATGAAATAATACTTTTTGAATTCAACGAGGCAAGCAACGGTGAGAGAAATTCGGAATCCATTCAGTACATCGCAAAGAGACAAGGTGAAAGTAAGGTTAGTTAGACACTGGATGAGACCTAAAGTAGCAAGGAATTTTATCGATTACACCTCGATAGTTATTCCCATATGAATATGCCCACATTTTTGTACCAACATCACCCTTAGGAGTAATCAGGCAGTTAACTGTGAGGAAACGGCACCAACTTCTGGCATTACGTCAACCCTGCACACGCTCAATGTGGTAAGCATGCTGCTCTTTCTAATATTTTATTTCCTTCTATCTGAAGTGTTCTGCAAATTGAAAAGTTCGTTCACCAGACGATGTTCGCAATTATTATCAAAGTTTTCTGAGCGACCATGTGTTAAACATTACGTGTAGATTTCGCTATCGTTCTTTTGAAGGATAGACGTAATAGATGAGCAATATATTGTAACATAATTAAGTCAGATTATGCAGAGGGAGTTTTGCTATGTAGACAGCAAAACACATGATGGTGGCAACAGCAAAAAGGACAGACTGGCAAAAGCAAGAACAGCTCTTCTCAAAAAATAAACGTGCTAGTAACATATCGTACGGGGGACAAGTTGTCTGTGGATTTATTAACTCATTGTCAATCTGCCATCTAGTGGCTTCTTCACAGAGGACATAAAAATAATGTTTTCAGTGAGATTAGAACCGAAAACTACCGCTCTCTTATCATAGAAGTGCGAACACATTACCGCTAAGCTGGCATACAACTGCATCACACAGCGGCAGCCTTGTTGTCCCACTGATGGGCAAGAGAGAGAATGCGCAACGTAAATAGAGAAGTAAGTTTCAGTTTCTGTTAGAATGAGCTTCATGGAGTCAAAACCGTACGTTTGCTACCTTAAGTGAAAATAATTCAGAATATAGCATCACCAAACGCTATTAACATTTGAGGGAATAACGCTCCCTTTAATGCTATATACTTGAAAACAATGTCCTGTAAGAAAACTGTCATTCATAAAAAGAAGGACAAAGAGATGTAAGGTATCACCTAATTAAAACGATATCAGTGTAACTGCTGGACCTGATTGGTCAATAACAGCGAAAAGCGCTGATGAATGTGCCTTTGAATTGTCAGAGTGCGTAAGACAAAGAGTTACCAAAATATGATAAAGATAGGTGAGCGTGAGAGTGGATTTCTATGCAGTATTACGCTTTTATGAATTTTGCACATAGTTTATTTCATTGCTGTTTCACACGAACCACACCTCTAGGCTATCACAACATTCATATGTGATTTATCGAGGTGTAATAGTTAAAACAAACTGCTATTGTAAATTTTCGACACTTGTGGCCTGATCCGACTCAGTGGACAGCGCCAATTGTAATTTCACTTCATTTAGGATCCTACTGGAAAGGCTTAATTATGCTTTGGAGATACACACTGCACACATCAACTTGTATTCTAAGACAATTGCTCAGCGGCTCTGGCTTAACTACAAAGTTGAGGATTACATAAATAGTGTAAAACAAGAAGGAGAAATGAGCATGGAGAGTAGACACCTCAATCCTTATGTAGTAGTAGGGCAAACTGCGTTTTAGCCCGCATCTCGTGGTCGTGCGGTATCGTTCTCGCTTCCCACGCCCGGGTTCCCGGGTTCGATTCCCAGCGGGGTCAGGGATTTTCTCTGCCTCGTGATGGCTGGGTGTTGTGTGCTGTCCTTAGGTTAGTTAGGTTAAAGCAGTTCTAAGTTCTAGGGGACTGATGACCATAGATGTTAAGTCCCATAGTGCTCAGAGCCATTTTTGAAACTGCGTTTTGTGGCGCTTTGTTAGTGTGGGTTGCATACATCAGGGGAATTTATACTTTCAGGGGCAAACCTATTGTTCTCTTTTGATTGACAGGTCCTTAGCCTACTGTTCTCTTAAGAGGATTATGACCTCCTCCACCCCCTCTCTGATACAGGTACACTTTCAGGCCTAAGTTTTTCGAACAGCCCCCTCCCTCTCTATCAGTTTTATTGACTACTTCATTAACTAGATCAAGTAATTAACGCCTCCTCCTCTGGTAAACACCCAACCCTCCCCTCCATTCCCACCCTCCCCACCTGGAAATTGGCGATTCTGTGCTGGACAGGAAGGATCTCACAACAGGAAATTCAGTTACATAGCAGAAGCTGTATTGATTATTTTTAAAAACATCAGTTTGCAGTGGTTGTAGCTCCCCTACTCATCATTTTCTGCTGTTTGGGAAGATGCACTTCTTGTAAAATAAATCAAAAGGAAGTAATTAAATCGATCGCTTTTTTATCCTGATAACTCAAGGAATACCATCATGAAACAGCCATCACACGTAATTACACTGTTAAAAAAACTATCGATCGCAAAGAACAGACTATCCACAGTCCTTCAGCCAGTACGACCTCCCACATCCATTCGTGCAGGTTGTCCAGAGTCAGAGTGAGGCTGCACTGGGGCCCCTGCAAAGTGACATGTCCGTCAGTGGCCATGCCACACTCTGGTGTTCTAGATGTGTTCACTCGGGCACCATGACTGACAAACTGGATAACAAGATAATCCCCAAACCAAAGCATCAGGTGGTGGCAACCCTTTGATACTTGTACACGAGAAATTCCTCTCGAAAATCATGCTCTCTCTCTCTCTCTCTCTGTCTGTCTCTGTCTCTATCTCTCTCTCTCTTTCTTTCTCAAGCTCCCTCCCTCTCTCTCTCTCCATCTCTCTCTCTCTCTCATAATGTAGAGTGCCAATGCTGGGCCTGCATGGTCAGAAACCAACCACAAACAAAGCAGCGTTTACCTGGTAAACCCCTGCGGAATACCGACGCATGTGAGAACTCCTTCCAAGGCAAATGCCTGACAGGCGATCTATTCCGCCAGGAAATTCGGTTATACAGCATAGAATATGCTGTTTAGTTATAAAATTCTATTTTCAGGGCTTGAACCTCATTTTTATTTGGTGGCAAAAGTTCATATCTGACCACTACATGTTCTAATTACGAAATTACATTGCTGTAGATTGGAGGTCTCGTCTTACTGCAAAATTTTCATGTGTGTGCTCACCTTCACATGCAGAGATCGACTGAGCTAGTGTACAGTGCAACCACCAGAGAACATCTTACTCCCCAACCCCTTGCCCCCAGCCTCTCGACCAATCCCAGAAGAAGCTGGTAGGCAAAACTCTCACTCTTTGCTGGAGTGGAAGAATGTCACGACAGGAAATTCAAATCAAACTCAATAATATATTGATACATATTCTTTATATAATTAGTTAGTGGGAGACAAGGTTCTTCCACTTGAGTAGACATCAAGACTGCCCCCCCCCCCCCCCCCATCATTGCTCCCCATGACATAACAACTGTAATCACCAGGGAATGGAATGAAGTCCGGTATAGTAGACACTGTTTGAGGTCTCCCTCGTGTGTGCCTGTCATGATGGCGCTACCACGAAGGTCAAAACAGCCCAATAGCCTAATTACAGATCACGTTACTGAGTACTACCGACCACGCACCGGGTATCGGCCTCATTTGATCTCGTGGCCCCTAAACAAAGCATCAAGTGGTGGCATTGTGTTGATCGGCAAATTCCAGACTCGCTTCGTATCACTGTCGCTCTCAAGAGGCCACTCCCTGCCGGAGGTTTTCATCTCTCCTCAGTATACTGTATTCGTATTGCTAATGCTGGAGACAAAGGGATAGCTGATGCAATTTGGATATCAAAAATAGAGTGAAGCAACCCATTTGCACTATCCTGTCAAATTAATTGCTTAGCAATTTACAGGAGTCAAACAAATCGCTTAAAACACTCACTTACACCTTACAATGACTATTCTTCATAATAAGACATATTTTCGGCGTTTGAGTATCACACGCAAACATTATGCAATACAAGTAATGAAATTTTTGTCACAAGTAGAGAGTAGCACTAAATATATTCGAGATCTTGTACGCAGTGACGTTTCAGACTCCACCACAACGTTTCCACAAACACATTAGGCGAAGAAAAAATCATGACGATCACACAAACTCGCGATCTTGAAGCGCACCATCCGCCAACTGCTGGTTATCACTACCCACGCCTGCTTGGAGAGAGAGAGAGACACACACCCACGTCATTCATGCCCGTCCGTACCGAACGCATGTGTGCATGAAGTACAATTAATGGAAACAGCAAAGTAATCAATCGGGAATTTGACTTCGCGCTTGGGTTTTTAAAAGTACAACAGACTTCCTTACCTGGCTCCCTCTGTTACATTCGGAAGGAGGGATGAAAGTTCTATTGTGTGATTGGATAGAGACAAAAGCAAATACCACTGCAAGACAGAGTCCACTGCGATGTATTGAGAATCACTAAACACGACACACTTAAACCATGACCCGTAACAGTAGCTGCCGTGGGTGGATGTCAGAGATCGCTGAAACACTTGCAAATCGCCCACGCTCACCTCCTAGTCGTCCACACACAGCGCAGCTGTCCACTGCTACACTGGCAGCTCCGACGTTCAGGTCTGGAAGAATCTACAGCTGCGGCCGCAACCACAGTTATGGACGCGCATGTATGCCAGAGTGCACCACCCGCGGCTATGGAGGGCATCTGGGGATGATTGGAGTGGTAGGAATTTGGATGTCATCAATACGTCCAGTGCAAACATCCGTAACTGTGAATCTTCTCTCACGCAACACACCCACGTTCCACTCTGCTGCACTCACCCACCACACAGACCTTATTGCCATGGGCAAGATCAGACAGGTCGCCGCATTCTTTGTACCCAGCCCAGACTGAAGTAATCCGTTGCTTCCGGTTCCCGACTCCTCGTGACTGCCGCTGCAGCCAGCCGTGGTGCACTGCGAAACAAGTAGCTGCAGCTTGGATTTATACAGTAGTTGTATACAACTCCACCATGACATAGGCCCACCGGTTTAAAAAATCTGCTTTACCCTATCCAATGCAGCGATGTTGTTGACTACACACCTCGAATTTCTACCGCAAAATGTAGATTTTTCCCTTTTATACGAGTGGTTTTCGAAGACACAAGAAATCAGACCATACACGCATTTTCACATCGCTACAGTCGTTACTTCTTGTGAAAATCCTGTACAGGACTATGCCATAGGTTACATTCCCTCGAAGTATTCTCTCATTAGGTAGAAAAATATCTTTTGTTATCTGTCATGTCCTGCATCACAGGACTAGAATATTAAACTAATTTTGGACTCATGATGGAGTGCTAAGATCTTGCAATGTCAGAGGATGCCTCCTCACTTTCAGACTCTCTTTTAAGGAGACAGCACAGAGAACTTGTAAATATAAGGTTTATACTATGAATCACTTTATAAATTCGGTAATACATCTGATTTCATTACGATCGTCATCTCTCTCTGTGTAGGCGAGACATTCAAATATCGTTAAAAGATGTCGTCCCAACGAAAAATGGGAATCCTTGGAGGGAAGACGGTTTTCTTTTCAAGTAACACTATTGAGAACTGACATTTGAAACTGACCACAGAAGGATTCTACAGCTGGAAACACATTTCGCGTGAGGACCGCGCTATTAAAAACACCATCACAACGACTATGTTACTGTCACCCTGCATAAAAAGCGGTCTTGTTTCGATAGGCACACACAAGAGTTGCTGATGGCGTTACACTTTCTGGTAGAAATGCTGTCTGCGATTTGGAATAAGTCTCTCCATTCAACCACACACTTGCGTTGGATCCTATGGAGTTGTCTTTTAATGATTACAGCCACTAGTGAATCATACTTGTGCCACTCTCATATCTCGAAACGAGTCACCTTTCTCGAACCTATCTGCTACAGTAAAACTTCAACGTGGTTTCTTAGGCAGCCCCTATGCATCTTGCAACTGGTCCTCAGTCTCTTTCCCACCCGCCCTGTAGCTTGGTGCATGTGATCGTTCCACTTTAAGTAGGAAATGAGCAGAAGTCGGAGAGCACTATATCTAACACCTCCTGCATCCCGTGTAGAAACAGGTTAAGCTAAGTTAATGCGACAGGACCGTGTTTTGAACATTCAGAGGAAATGGGAACATGTCGTAGCTCCGCCAACAGTGTACGACGTGTAAGGCCAACACCAAACGAAGCTTCCTCCTGCATCATGAGGTAGTAGCAGAAAAAGACAGTACGGGATTTGGAAGAAGGACGAGGACTTTGGTATCGCATTGCGGTGCGTCTCCATACTACATACAGGTACTGCAGTCCAAAGAAGATCTGTGTCTCTCAGGGTGCATTCACGTCTGTCACCCAAACACTCGCTCTACCATCATTATTGTGTACCATCCAACAGAGAATAAAAACCTACAAACTGTAAAAACTCCACTAACGTCATCCAGTAGAGAACTCGATAAGATTTTACCGTGTCCCTGTCTTCCGATATGTATATCAAAAACAAACACGTTCCGCATGCAGGCATTGAGCATATGTGCTGATCCCCATTAAAAATATAGATATTAATCCACTCAGTTATCGAAGTCGCCTGCACAGACTGGTGTAAGGTGTCATAGCCTGTGCTGCGGAAAGACCATAGGCCGGCCGCGGTGGTCTAGCGGTTCTGGCGCTGCAGTCCCAGTGTTTTCTCATGATCACTAGGAGACGGGCGGACGTCGAAATTTCAGCACCGTAATCTATTCAAAGATCAGGCATTTCGATTTGTGGAAAAACTCAGATTTCTATCTACCACTGGTTCCGTCTGGTACTCCGACTCCCTACTGTGGGAAAACATAATCTACTTGTGTAACACTGATCTTAATGAAAAGATTAGAGTTTAATATGCGGTCGACCAGGAGGTCATTAGACACAGGACGGAATGGCTAAGGATGAGGAAGTAAAATAACTGTATTCCTTTCAGAAGGACTATCCGGTAGTTACCTTAATCGATTTAGAGAACCTAAATGGGGATGCTAGACGGAAATTTGTGACTCTTCTCACCCTACACAGCTGCACTGACATTGAGGAACGTGCATCACTCATCCGTTCTACATCAAATTTCCACTTGTGGCTATATTTCTTGATGTAGGTTGTAGATGATGAGTGACTGAATTATACATGGTGTCCCAAATTTTCCTTACAGACAATTACTCATTATACAGTACAATACACCTCCACTGGTACCGCTTCCTTAGCTTGGTCATAAGTCCTGTTCCATTTCTCGACCTTGCGATTGACGTGGCCTTTCATTAAAAGATAAAACTGAACAACCGAGGGAGGTACACACTCCAATTATTTTGGATAGGTAATAGATATGCGGTATCAGTGGACCAGCAATGGGCAACAATTACATCAGACTAGGTTTTACTCTGAAAATTTTCAAAATAATCTGGCACTTTCCTAAATTCGAACTCGACTCATTGAAAGGCATGTACAGAGACTGAAACAACACTGCTCTTCAAAACACAAGAACGAAACAAATAACGTAACATAACTTATTAACAATTCGGGGGAACTGAACGAAAGTGAGGGAGTATATTGCCAGAAGTCTCCCAGTCGCACACAGAAAGTCCGATGTCACATGCCATGAAGTCAGCATGACTACAGCGCCAAATGGGGTTGGCCCAGCAACACGAGGCAGTTGAAGGAATGGAAAAAGACTGTGTCGAACAGCAAGGAGGGGTGGCGTTATTCATTACAGCGTGGCCCGGTGACAACATTTTGATGACTTCATACTTCATCGGGAAACTGGAAGAAGGATGAAGTGTGTCGAATGAGTTGTTTGACTTGCGTGGGGAGCGTTCTTAACCACAGGCACTGCTAGGAAAGGAGAGGAGGCGTCGACCACGGTTAAACGCAGCATCAGACCACCGCTACATTGCGCAACAGGCAAGAAGAGGTCAAACAGCGGCTGCAATTAAAACCACATTAACAGGATTGTAAGGCACTCAGTTCTACGCTCTACAATGGCATGGCGACTGCATGGGGGTGAGCTCTTTACCTGTCTTTACCTAACTACCAGTACGCTGTGTTTCGACGACACTTTCACAACGGTGGCACCGTTTGCGATGGTGCCAAGAGCTTAGGAACCGGAACATCACGTTCTCTTCTTGGACCAGAGCACATTTAGCCTGAGTAGTGATTCTGGACGCATCCTAATATGATGAGAGGTAGGAAGACATAATGCACCCAGGAACATTGTCAAAAATGTTTCTTTGGTGGTCCAGGTGTTATGGTATGGGGAGGCATAATGTTGCATGAACGTACTGACCTCTAGATCTTTGAACGTGGTGTACTCACCAGTAAGCGTTACTGTGAAACTGTACTACTTCACCATTTTCGTCTTTTCAGAGTTGCATTCGGCCCTGACTTCATTTTTATGGCTGACAATGCGGGATCGCATCGAACAGCGCAGGTGCAAGAGGTCATGGAAGGAGAGGATATCGGCGAATGAACTGGTCTGCCCGTTCCCATGACTTAAATCCCATAGAGCATAGATCCGTTGGGGATACGTATTGCAACACGTCTACATGCACCGACGACCATCAAGCATTGTCAACCGTGCTGGTGAAGGAATGGAACGCTCTATCAGAAGGAGCCCATTCTTTGATAGAATAGTTATTGTGTAAAAGAAGATAAATAATATTAGAGTTAGTAGATGGAGCACAAATTAGGGTTGGGGAATGGTAGAAGACTAAATCGACTGTGTCCTTTTGAAAGGATCTATTCCAGGACAAGCCTTAATTGGTTTAGGGAAACCACAGGAAACCTGAATCGGAATTGCCAAACGTAGATTTGAACCACCATCCTCCTAAATACTCCACCTCGCTCAGTAAATGAATTATAATTCGCGACATAAAGGTAGAGGGGGACCAAGAATGGAATGCAGGAGAGAGTGGATGTCGGGTTCAGAAGATGAAACTTGCACAATATAGATCTTGTTGTTAATTCCATTCTGGGTACGACGTGTCTTAGATCGTGTGATCCATGGCTTCTTAGTAGCACTATGGCTATGGAAAACAAGTCCTATCGCGTCTCGGCAGATCCTTCTGCCACTGATTTCACCGCAACTGAGGTCCTCTGCAACATGTGACCAAAAATTTATGACGATTGGTGCGAAAAGTACGCTTTTGGCGTTCACAGTAGTTTACTTTCTTAGATCTCCCAAAACTATGGTTGGATTTAGTCAATCACTGATGTGTACACTTCACCATGACATCACTAATAATGACCTTTGCATTCACCTCCTGTGAACGCTCTCTAACAAAATGGGAGAAGATTTGATGCATTAGTTGGGCACAGAAATTTCCACTGACTCATCCTAAAAATGAACGACTGTAAGATTTTGTTGTCTTGTCTGTATGTTTAAATAACCTGTGATTGCACAAACAGTACATTCAGTGGGTCATCCAGTTATGTTAAGCCGCTTTTGTCTTTGTAAACGGATAGCAATATTGTTGTTGTAAACAAATTTTCAGAATCTACAGCGTCAACCATTTAATGTTGCCGGAAACCTAACAAAATTTTCCTAAGTATAAATGAAAAGAACTACAGGCTCTTTCCCCTGTGTAAAAATATTTCACATCCGATAAAATCTTAGCAGCTGGGAATAAAAGTGTCGCTAGTTATACCTAGTTCATTGACGTACGTTTTCGACGAAGTTGTAAAAACTTCGTGCAGTGAATTAAAAATTCACCCGGAAAAGAGAGCACTGGCGGAATGCGAACACAATGTTTATCACAGTTCTATTGATATTGAGTGAGATGCTGGACTCTCACTCGGGAGGAGCGGGCTATCCCAGTGTGGCCATACGGATTTAGGTTATCCGTGCTTTCCTTAAGCCGCTTAAGGAGAGGGCAGGAATGGTTCCTTCGATAAGGACGCAGCCGATCCATTCCTAATTCTTGTCCTGTCACTTTTTTTTCGGTCCGAACCTAATAACATATTCGTCGTGTGTACTTAAACTCTTGCTCGCTTCGTAAAATTTAACGTCACCACTAAAATAATAACGACATTTACTTTCGAGAGTTAATGGGTGTGCCAGACGAATATGATGAGAGGGAGGACGGCCAGTGGGATTGCTCCGGGTACTTTCCTAACATTTGTAATTTCTAAGCTAGTAGTGATTGTGGGCTTGTTATGTGTGAAGGTTATTTGTCACACACCACTGCCGAGGTTGACGACCTCGTACTCAGCAGCTACAACATCCAACGAACAACACGACTTTCCTCATGTTCCAATTTCGCGCTTAGTTACACTGCTTACGCCCGTCCGTTCATTCAAAAAATTCGAATTCGTGATAACTGCAACGTCCCTGACAGAAATATTTAGCTTTCCAGAAACGCGCCACGAACAACATCTTAGAATGAACGAGTGCTTGGTAATTAAAATCAAAAAAAAAAAAAAAGAAAACGGAAGGCTATAGAATATGTCGTAACACGTTCAGGAATCATATTAAAAATGAAAACAATAAAATTTTGAAGTACGTATTTATAAAATGAACACAAAAACGACATTATTATCATTATTCTTATAATAGTAGTAGTACTTTTAGCCATCCGTGGATCACTTTTACAAGGGTATTGGATATGTCATTGTGTTAAAAATTAGGAACAAAAGAACACCAAATTCATGGATGTTTATAGATCTGGATTGACAAGGATTGAACATGTAGTCGATGATGACGTCATACTAGGAACCACCCCAGCATCCTCCTGGAGAAATTTAGGGAAACGACGGAAAACCTAAATCAATATTGCCGGATAGAGACTGGAGTCGCCAACCACAACAATACGTGGCCAGTCTATTTAAAACAGTGCAACTTCATTTTTATCCCATATGTAAAATTCTGTTCTGCGAAGAATTTAGTTAACATTGTAGAGCGCTAGAAATACAAACAGTATTCGCAAAAACAAAAGTTTAAATAATGAATGCTGCATCAAGTAAATAAGCATGTATTCACGCTGCAAAAACAAATTTCCTAAATTTTAGTTAATTATGCTTAGTTATCATCATCATAGTATTATCATGTGAACCTGAAGTACTCATATATGAGATACATAATTTTTCTGTTCCATTCATTTCAGTGAATTACATTCACATAACACTATTAAGAAGTACTGAAATATATTGGCTGGACAGGAATATGTTTGATAGTTCAAGGTATTAAATCTACGGTAGCTCTTAAAAGACACTGAAAACTGTCACTTCCTTTTCATGTAATTAAGGCGTTCGGGGACTGATGACCTTAGAACTTAAGTCCCATAAAAAAATTAAGACGTTCAACTTTATGGTTTATAATTTACAGCGTTCAACTCTTATAGAAACCTATTTCAGTGTTCGTTGAAGGTGTTGCTCACTTTTTAGAGATAACATTCGTCTATTCACTCTACGCTCAACACTGAATTCAAATCTGACATCGCTTTTGTTCCTGCCGTATATAAATGAGCTTCCATAGTACACTGCAGTAGAAATTGTGCACTGTTCTGAGGATATTAGCATTATAACCAATCCCAATAAAGTTGCAACAAAACGAGCAATAAATAACGTGTTATGAAGTGGTATTAACAATTTCTTGATAAGTGGACTATCCCATAACTTAGAAAACATCACAGTTAGTTTAGTTCATTGCAAGGCAAGATACATCACCACCAATCACAATACCGGAGAAAGAAACTATGGGAAACTTGTGAAACAAAATTTTTGGGTAGGCATCTTGACAAAAACGTGAACTTGAAATCACATGTTCCTGATCTTCCCCTACGCTTGAGTTCAGCAACATTTACTCACAATACAGGGTGAAGCGAAATTCGCGCACTAGGGCTTCGCGGCGTGACTCCTCACATGCTAGCGATAAAAAAATGTCTACCCCAAAATTTCGTCTGGAGAGTATACAGGGCAGAAAAAGGAAGTTGAAGAGTGGCAATCTGGCAACATTGTAACCACATGTATGGTGACTACTTGTCAGGAGACCTTGGTTATACTTTGTAGTTCGTACAGTGTATTAAGTTTTGGGTTAGCATGCAGGAGGTCGAGGGTTCTTAGTGCGCATTTTTTTATTTGCTAATTTCATTCTGACATTTTATCCTGTAATATACAGCATTCCTTAGGTCACGTGTATCCTAAATTTACAACTTTTGTAACGCTGAACGTAACAAATACGTGGTTAGACAAATAAGAAATAGACAGTTGAAACAAATTACCTGTCATAGGACAGAATAACTACAAAAACCATATCAGTTTCGAAATGTTAAAGACGACAGCACAGTACAATAACACAACATCTACCTGTCATTTATATTACGTGTAATATGAGCGCTCTGACGTCGCACATTAGCTGCCAGTGACAAGAATAATGTCCGTATTAACGACCGCATGACCTTCATAACAGAATACGTTGTCCTCAGAACAACAGATGCTCAAAGCGATCTCCCGCCATGTCCAAACGTTGCGCAACTCGCTGTATCATACAGTTCTGGTCCCTTCGCACCAAAGGTGTATACCGAGCGAGGTGGTACAGTGGTTAGCACACTGGACTCGCATTTGGGAGGACGACGGTTCAATCCCGCGTCCGGCCATCCTGATTTAGGTTTCCGTGATTTATCTAAATCGCTCCAGGTAAATGTCGGGATGGTTCCTTTGAAAGGGCACGGCCGAATTCCTTCCCCGTCCTTCCCTAAGACCGATGACTTCGCAGTTTGGTCTCTTCCGCCAAATCAACCCAACCCCAACCAAAGGTGTATCCACAGTAACAAG
Organism: Schistocerca cancellata; assembly: GCF_023864275.1. NCBI lineage: Eukaryota > Metazoa > Arthropoda > Insecta > Orthoptera > Acrididae > Schistocerca > Schistocerca cancellata. The sequence continues at coordinate 458,544,319 of NC_064629.1, forward strand.
AGCAGAATGAACACGCGCTACGAATTCTTCCACATTCGTCGGCGGTGTAGAGTACATTTGCTCCTCCAGTTGTCCAAACAGGAATAAACACAAGGGATTTAGGTCAGGTGAAAGCGGTGGCCATACAACTGGACCTCCACGTCCGAGCCATTTCTCTGGAAATGTTCCTTCCAAATACTGTCGCGCACTAATTCTAAAGTGTGTAGGTGTACCATCACGTTGGAACCATATCCTCTGCCACACATGTAGTGGAAAATCTTCCAGCGCATCAGGCAGATAGTTCGAGAGGAATGTATGATACCTTCGTGCAGTCAACCGGCCAGGCAACATGTAGGGCCCAACCACCTGTCGCCCAATATTCCAGCCCACACGTTGATACCAAAGCGAACTCGGTATCCACGGTCGTGGGTGATGTGTGGAATAACCTCACCCCAATGGTGGGCATTGTGCATATTGAAGACACCCTCACGAGTGAATGTTGGTTCATCTGTCCAAATTACAGTGTTCGCAAAGTCATTGTTGGCTTCCTGTTATTGTTGGAACCATTCACAAAATTTCATTCTGTGATGGCGATGTGCAGGATGCAGCTGTTGCGTGGAAGCATAATGATAGGGGTGCAGCCCATGCTCGTGCAGAATGTTAACGACCGTGCATCGCAAGACACGCTGCTACGCTACGTGTACTTCGCTGACGTTGTTGTTGTATGACCTCCAGAATAGCTTCCTCAGTAGCTGGAGTACAGCGAGTCCGTGAACGACCACTGTCACGCGATGTTGAAAGGAGACAACCTGACTCCCGAAGGCGCAGCTCCAGATGACAAAACACATTTTTTCTGGATGGCGTCGATGAGGATATCCAGCAGCATATTCACGAGCGGCAACACCAGCCCGGTTATAAGATGCACCAAGGACCAGAGGCATATCCAAATATACATCGTTTTTCTATTCCATATGTCTGCCGCACTGATTTAGAGATTTACAATGAGAAAATTCGATACGTATGCGTATCTACATTGGCGTCTGTTACGGGGGCGTTACTCCGCTCGCAACTAGCCCATGTCTGGTGGACAGCACATACAGTATAAACACGCCGTCAGTCCTGTGCACTGTTGCACTTAATGCACATACCCTTCTGACAGATATTGTTCTGCATGATTTATCCCGACACCTCTAATGGTCAGATGTTCTGTTTCGAATTACACTGTTTCCCTAACGGTAATAGACGTGATGTTTCCACAATCCTGTAGATAGAATAACAATAATAATAATAACAATAATAATGCATTGAGATACGTACTAAGCAGCATGCGGTTACCAGACTCAATGCTGAAAGGCATAATTAGTGGGACCATGGTGATAACACATACGAATAGTTACCGAGTTTGGACATTATTCGCAAAGCACGTTGCTAGTCTTACTGGTAACGTAAGGCCCTAACGAAATGTAATGGGCCTGAACGAGGCAAGAATAGTACTTGGCACTAATCTATGGGACCATTGGAGGAAGGTACAAAGAAAATAGTTTTCGCATCTAGTTGATGAAGTGGTGCGAATAAATCCATGCCTATAATTTGGAAAGGGCTTCTTCCGAATTGACCATTTCTACGATTTTAGTATGTAAGTGCAATTATTTTCTAGAGGACCCGTTGCAAACGCTGTTGACGATTAAGATGCCAGATACCGTATCACCTGGACTACATTTACCAAATAAAAAAAGGTAAGCTCCAAACCCAGGATTGAATCCTCGACGTCCTGCATGCTAACCCAAAACCTTATACATTGCACAGAGGTAGTCACCATGCATGTGGTTACAGTGTTGCCAGATTGTCACTCTTTAACGTCCTTTTTCTGCCGGATATACTAGCCAGACGAAATTTTGGGAGAGACATCTTTTTATCGCTGGCATGCGATGTGTCGCGCTGCGAAGCCCGAGTGCGCGAATTTCGCTTCACCCTGTATAATTGCTAATTCTGGTGATAAAATCATCAGAACATTAGCTTAATTTGGGTACTTCTGTTCTTTGATGTCATATGGATTAATTTTCTGGGGCAATTCCACACATGAACACCAGGTGTTCATTGCACAGAAACGTGCTGTAAAAATAATATCTGCTGTGCATACTCGAACTTCATGTAGGCAACTGTTCAGAAAACCTGAGCATAATAACAGAAACCTAAAATTTTGGAAAAAATTTCACGTAATCCTACGTGTGTCACGCCCACCGACAAAGATAAAATGCAAGGAGCAGCTGCTGCTGTATCTTTCCCCGAATAAATCTGCTCTCACCGATCACTGCCTGGCTTATAACCATGGAATGAGAAGTGAGAAGGCCAGTGTTGTACTGCAAGTTTAGACTTTCTTAGAATTCTTTACGAGATTTCTGCAGAAATCAGGTCGGCCGCGGTGGCCGTGCGGTTCTAGGCGCTCCAGTCCGGAGCCACGCTGCTGCTACGGTCGCAGGTTCGAATCCTGCCTCGGGCATGGGTGTGTGTGATGTCCTTAGGTTAGTTAGGTTTAAGTAGTTCTAAGTTCTAGGGGACTGATGACCACAGCAGTTGAGTCCCATAGTGCTCAGAGCCATTTGAACCATTTTTTTGCAGAAATCAGGGTACTGGAAAATCTGCTTAAGGAAGAAGGCTCAGTATATTAATATTTCACTGTACTTCAGATTCACTGAGCTCAACAGGCGTTGCTGGAGCCGGCTTTGTACAAACAGCTGCTGCCGAAATTTAGAACCTTATGCGCATTAGCGACCTACGAAATCAAATGAACATCAGACTGCTGTATGGTTGGATGGTCGGTGTAAGGAATCAGACGAACGTATCACAAGCTGAGCTCGAATGGCACAGGAAACCACGTGTCTCTGTATTTCTAGCTTGCAGCTCACTACAAACGCCTTTAATATTCAGATGCACTGTCCTTACATAATGGTAAGCTTGCAAGAAAAAAGTAATATTGTTAAATGAAATAGTCATCATCCATATTTAACGGAATTCATTGTCAATGACTAAGTATGTGAGTGTTCACAAATGTAAACATTTAAACTGTGTGTTATGGAATGAATGAGGCGAGACTATCCCGGAACCTTTCAAAATGATGGAAAATGCCAACGGGACTTTGACACTAATCCTGCTTTGCGACTCCAGGAAGAGTAATCTGAAGATTCAACATAAATGGAAGAATAACTACCACTTTTTGCGCCGCGGATTCTTTCACTTGGTGATTGGAAGCCTGGAGTCAGGTTAGCAGAAAATGTCTCTACGGGATAATGTAAGAAGCCTTATTGAAGGCAAGCAGGCGGAAGCTACGACAGCACACCGCTGTTGTAACACCGCTGACATCAACAAAGTACGTAAGGAGACCATATCAACAGCTACCTGGATTACGACACATTCAAGCCCCGCACTGCACAACTTCTAAGTTCTTCGTGTCAAGGAATGATGGTTTGGCAAAACAGTGGCGGTCCGATCCACCATAAATGCTGTTCGTTTCAGCTATTCAGTGTCGGTCAAAGTCTGCAGCAAACTTCGATAGGTCGTTAACCTGAAATGGGTCTGATAGCTACTACTACTAGACGCCGACTTCGCTAGCTATATAACTAATGGCTGCGTCTAGGCATAATTCCTCCAGGAGTCGAACTGGTGTTTAACAATCAGGGGACAATTTGCTGCCGGCCGGTGTGGCCGTGCGGTTCTAGGCGCGTCAGTCTGGAACCGCGTGACCGCCGGGGTCGCAGGTTCGAATCCTGCCTCGGGCATGGATGTGTGTGTGTCCTTAGGTTAGTTAGGTTTAAGTAGATCTAAGTTCTAGAGGACTGATGACCACAGATGTTAAGTCCCATAGTGCTCAGAGCCATTTGAACCATTTTTGACCATTTGCTGGCTGACTTCTGCTGGTTTCAGAGTGCCTACCTGGGAGTTCATGGTTCGTTCCTGGGCCTGTCTAGCTGCAGAGTTATCCCCTGCGTTGCGTAGGCACAAACTACTATTGCAGGCTTGCTCCTGCAGGTCACAGTCGTTGAACCCTGCGCTGGGGTCCTTGGTTCAACTCTGTAGGCCCGAGTGCATCCTGCACTGAGTCGCGCCGACTCTTACAGAGTCTGTACCACCAGCCTACCTGGGGGTCTGATGTTGCGCAACTTCGCTGCAGTGCTGACAATGTGTGTGTGTGTGTGTGTGTGTGTGTGTGTGTGTGTGTGTGTGTGTGTGTGTGTGTGTGCGCGCGCGCGCGCGTGTGTGGTTTGTGTTTGCGTGTGTTTGTGTATGGGCGCTCAACGGCGAGGCTGTCAGTGCCCTTACACCCATTAAAACAAACGAATGAAGCTAAAACCCCGAAAATTGTTCCACACTCATGTACTCGCAGCGATCACAAAATCAATCAATCTCACACGCGCTAAAACTACGGAGTAAAAGTAAAAGTAGCTATACATGAGATTAAATGAGAAGTAAAGCGAGAAAGGAGCTAAAAGAAAGGCACAGGCAAATGTCACTGACTGACCACGAAAAAAAAAAAAAAAAAAAGGAATTGGATGAAACACTCACCCACTCACCCTGTAAACACATTGAAACCATCTCCCTAAAATCTTGGGAAAGATATTTGTTAATTCACAAAACTTTAAAACTTGAACCACATTCTTTTAAACCTTACTTAAAATCGAGGGCAGATCCGTTGCCAAATCCGCCGCGGATCACTGGTCGGAAAATGAAACACACTTCAATAAGGTGTACCGCACGGTGATCTATATGCCACAAGCACCACACACTGGAAGGTCCAATCGCCGCAGCAAGAAGCCATGCGTCATAGGGCTGTGGCCTATGCGAAGACGAGTAGGGATGACCTCGTCCCGTCGACTTGGCTGGAAGGAGGTACGCCAGCGCCGCGTTGTCAGCTTTTCTAGACGGACTTGATTTTCTGTCACTTCCAGACACTCGTCTTCTCATCGAAGCATGATGCTGTACCTCAGAAACGACGCTATGGCATGAAGGGGGATGGCACACTGAAATACCTGAGGATTGCGACACACTTCCTTGGCTGCTAGATTCACAGTTTCGTTCCCCGCAATACCCATGTGCCCTGGTACCCAGCAAAAAGATACTTCCTTCCCCAGCCGTTGTAGGTAGACGACGGCATCCTAGATATTCTGGATTACTTTAACTGCTGGATAAAAACGTTGAAGAGAGAATCGGATCAGATAAGAAATTTAGCACTGGAAGAACGTCTCATCTGCTCCAGTGCCCGCAACATCACATGTAATTCTCCGTCGAAGAAAGTAAATTTTTGAGGCAGTCGGACATTGAGGACACGATCCGAAAAACGACAGAACAAGGAACGGAGTCCCCCTGTTTGGACCTTCAAGTAAAGGTAGCTACGTAGTTGTGGTGCTCATACAAAATGTCGGAAAATATCGCATTAAAAACAGGAGGAGTTCCACCTCTCCTGTACTTGACTAAATATAAAATCACCCTGGGCCTCTGCAGAAACAAGGGTGGCAAATATTAAAACCCTGGATTTGGGGTTGTACTTGCTCTACACTGACTGACTCCAGAACACGCAGCACGCGGATCCCAAACGGCATTGCCGCGCGGGGTAGCCTCGCGGTCTAGGGGGTGTTGCTACGGTTCGAGCAGTTCCCCCCGTCGGAGGTTCGAGTCCTCCCTCGGGCATGTGTGTTGTCCTTAGCGTAACTTATTTTACGTTAGATTAAGTAGTGTGTAAGCCTTGGACCAATGACCTCAGCAGTTTGGTCCCATAGGAACTTACGAAAAATTTCCAAATTTTCCACGCGGCCTTGTGATTCGTGGACGGTTGGAGAAAAGGCATTCCAGAGGAAGACGAGTAACAATACGGTATGCAGGTAACGTCGGAGCAGCAAGGAACTTATATGCCTGGCGCACCATGACGAGCTGCCGCTGGATGGTGAGTGGCGGTTCCCGGTCTCAGTACAGAGACTTGGTATGTCCTATAAGCACCCGTTGCCACCCGGATCTCCTTATGAGGGGAAGCGTCAATGATCTCTAGATAAGAAGACCTCACCAATCCATACGCCAGGCACCCATAGTCCATAGTCCAGCCACGAACGCACGAAAGCCCTATAAAACTGGTGCAGACGCGCCCTGTCCACTCCCCAAGACCTGTGGCTAAGGCATTTCATGGTTTCAGTGCCTTGAGGGTTCTCGCTTTCAGGTCTCACAGGTGTTGAAAACACGAAAATTTGGAGACGAAATTGTCCTAGAAACCTCAATAAGTCTCTAAAATGTAGGATTGGTCCTTCATATGCATGTCAGGTAAATTAAAAATACGACGACAACGTTTAGAATGAACGCACACACATTTACAGGGTGTTTCAAAAATGACCAGTATATTTGAAACGGCAATAAAAACTAAACGAGCAGCGATAGAAATATACCGTTTGTTGCAATATGCTTGGGACAACAGTACATTTTCAGGCGGACAAACTTTCGAAATTACAGTAGTTACACTTTTCAACAACAGATGGCGCTGCAAGTGATGTGAAAGATATAGAAGACAACGCAGTCTGTGGGTGCGCCATTCTGTACGTCGTCTTTCTGCTGTAAGCGTGTGCTGTTCACAACGTGCAAGCGTGCTGTAGACAACATGGTTTATTCCTTAGAACAGAGGATTTTTCTGGTGTTGGAATTCCACCGCCTAGAACACAGTGTTGTTGCAACAAGACGAAGTTTTCAACGGAGGTTTAATGTAACCAAAGGACCGAAAAGCGATACAATAAAGGATCTGTTTGAAAAATTTCAACGGACTGGGAACGTGACGGATGAACGTGCTGGAAAGGTAGGGCGACCGCGTACGGCAACCACAGAGGGCAACGCGCAGCTAGTGCAGCAGGTGATCCAACAGCGGCCTCGGGTTTCCGTTCGCCGTGTTGCAGCTGCGGTCCAAATGACGCCAACGTCCACGTATCGTCTCATGCGCCAGAGTTTACACCTCTATCCATACAAAATTCAAACGCGGCAACCCCTCAGCGCCGCTACCATTGCTGCATGAGAGACATTCGCTAACGATATAGTGCACAGGATTGATGACGGCGATATGCATGTGGGCAGCATTTGGTTTACTGACGAAGCTTATTTTTACCTGGATGGCTTTGTCAATAAACAGAACTGGCGCATATGGGGAACCGAAAAGCCCCATGTTGCAGTCCCATCGTCCCTGCATCCTCAAAAAATACTGGTCTGGGCCGCCATTTCTTCCAAAGGAATCATTGGCCCATTTTTCAGATCCGAAACGATTACTGCATCACGCTATCTGGACATTCTTCGTGAATTTGTGGCGGTACAAACTGCCTTAGACAACACTGCGAACACCTCATGGTTTATGCAAGATGGTGCCCGGCCACATCGCATGGCCGACGTTTTTAATTTCCTGAGTGAATATTTCGATGATCGTGTGATTGCTTTGGGCTATCCGAAACATACAGGAGGCGCCGTGGATTGGCCTCCCTATTCGCCAGACATGAACCACTGTGACTTCTTTCTGTGGGGACACTTGAAAGACCAGGTGTACCGCCAGAATCCAGAAACAATTGAACAGCTGAAGCAGTACATCTCATCTGCATGTGAAGCCATTCCGCCAGACACGTTGTCAAAGGTTTCGGGTAATTTCATTCAGAGACTACGCCATATTATTGCTACGCATGGTGGATATGTGGAAAATATATATATATATATATATACATATATATATATATATATATATATATATATATAGTTTCCCAGACCGCAGCGCCATCTGTTGTTGAAAATTGTAACTACTGTAATTTCGAAACTTTGTCTGCCTGAAAATTTACTGTTGTCCCAAGCATATTGCAACAAACGGTGTATTTCTATCGCTGCTCGTTTAGTTTTTATTGCCGTTTCAAATATACCGGTCATTTTTGAAACACCCTTTATCTGCAGGCCACTCCTCTAACCTCTGCATTATAAGTTGCAACTGACGGTTTACTGTTGCAACACTAGAGGAAGAGCAGGAACCACCATAATCGTCCACAGATAAGGAGCACTGTACAGGACTCCTTACCGCTGACGTGATGGTGTTGATGACTATGGCAAAGAGGGCAACAATTAAAACTCTGCCCTTAGGAACACAATTCTCCTGCCCAGTATAGTCTGATATTGTGTCAAGAACTTGGGTTCTAAGATACCACTGAGAAAGGAAAGACCGTATGAAGATGGGGAGGTGGCCACGAAAGCCCCATCGACGCAGTTGTGCAAGAATGCCGTGTCCCAAAATAGTGTGGTACGCCTTACTGATACCGAAGAAAATGCCAGTACATTGATGTTTACGTGGGAAAGCCCTGAACAGCTGTCTCTGGCAGGGTCAGGTTGTCGACAGTGGACCAAACTCCCCGATCTCTAAAAACCGGACCAGGCGACGGTTAACCATTCGCTCCAGGATCTTTCCTACACAGCTCGTTAAGGCAATACTTCGATAACAACCGGGACATGTGCGATCCTTTCCTGGTTTGAGGAGGGGTACCAAAGTAGCCACTCTCCACGAGATGGGGAATTGACATTACACCCATTTTAAATTAAAACATTCGAGGAGAATTTCCTTTGACACTACTGGCAAATGTCGAAACATGCAGTACCTGATTTGATAGTGACCGAGTGCAGTATGATAAGTCTCAGATAGTGCCGATTCCAGCACCCAAATGGAAAAAGGGCAGCTGTAAGACTCAGAATCGTGAAATATGAAATCCAACTTGCCCCTCTCTACAGTTGCACGTTAGCGGCGAAACACTCGATCTTGTCTGGCATTCGCAGTTGTTCTCGCCAAATGCTCTGCCAGCGTCTGAATGATGTCTCTGGGCGTTCTTTGGGGACCACCCTGTTTCAGCACTGCTCCTGTCAGTAAACGACTGTATTTACTGGAAATCTTCTGGACGGCTTCCCATACTTTAGTAGAACAAGTCAAACGATTGATAGAGTCCAGAAACGCTTACCACGATATTTTCTTGCTCTCCTTAATTACACGTCGAGTCTTGGCTCTTGACTCTAAAGGCAACGAGGTTTCCTGCTGTCCGGTGCCATTTAAACTCTCTAAGAGCTGTCCCGGATTACTTAACGGCATTCATCTCTCCACCAAGGTACAGGCCGCCTCGTAAGATGATTTGAGGACTTTGGGGTCGATAGGTCAGTGGAATGATGGATCACACATGTGATGTTGTCCGCCCATTCCTGGACTCTGTTATAGTGTTCAAACACAGCCAATTGGCTGAAGAGCGTCCAGTTATCCTTGCTGACCATCCATTTTGGTGGCTTCTCCTCAGGGAATGCTCTATCCAGTAGGTGAATGCAGAGTGGAAAATGGTCACTAGAATGAAGATCATCAATGACTTCCCATTGCACAATGTGTGCGAGAGCTGGAGATGAGAAAGGGAGGTCGATGGCTGAGAACGACCCAGCAGCAGTACAAAAATAAGTGTGAGTACCCGCGTTGAGGATGTACCGCTCGTGAGATATCATGAGGCTTTCCAAAATCCGACCCCGAGGGCATGAGGATGTCGATCCCCACAAGTCATGATGGGCATTGAATTCTCCCAGGAGGCGAGATGGTTTTGGGAGTTGTTCCACAAGATCTGTAAGAGCCTCAGAGTCGATTTCATCTTGTGGAGGGAGATACAGTGAGTACACAGTGATCCTCCAACACACATGAGTTGCAACAGTAATTGCTTGCAGGTCAGTGGCAAGGACGAGAGCAGAGGAGCGATGCACGTTATTGACAAACACAGCAACCCCTCCGTTGGCTCTGTCCCCAGCGAGGTCATTTTTTCAGTAAAGCCTATAACCCTGAAGCACATAAGTGGCATTATCTTTAAAATATGTTTTCTGTAGACACATGAACAGGGGTTAGCCCTGTGCTAACAGTTTCAGTTCCTCTGTGTGTGTGTCCTGAACCCATTAATGTTCCACTGGAGAATGGGAGCCATCTACCTAGTACTCTCGTCCCGACTTTCGGCTGGTGAGGGGAGCCCACAATGGGTAAAGCCTCATTCTTGTGGCGGGATGATTGCCCCAATCCGACACCAAGCTCCACCACCTCCAAAGAAAAGTCGAGACAGACATCAGATAGGATGACGTCGACATCGTCAGACTGTGTACTTCCTGTCTCCCCCAAAGGGCGATTCTTCGCTTTCGACTTCGGTGTTTTCAGCCTGAGACGGCTTCGGAGCCACAACCTCAGAAGTGATAGTGGTAGCGGTTGTAGCAGCGCTGGGTGTTGGACAAGGTTTAACCTTTGTAGCTGCATGAAGTTCTATGTTGTCAGCAACTATGGCCTTTTCTGAAGTTGTGGGGGGAGGGACAGGCTTCAAAGGAACTACAGCAGCACAACTGCATTGACAAACCCTCCATTTATGTAGCGGCTTCGGTTTTCTGGACTGGCTGTTTGAGAACGAATGACAAGAAGGCAGCGAACATGGGTAGCATGTACTTGTATAACTTCTTGGCTTCACCATACGTGATGCGCTTTGTTGTTTTGATCTCCTGGATCTTCCGTTCTTCAAGGAAAACCGTGCAGTCCCTACTCCAAACAGGATGATCCACAGAGCAGTTGATGCACTTTAGAGGAGAGGAACAACCAACTCCGTCGTGGGCGGCTTGACCACGTTTCGCACAAGTGACTTCTCCATTACAACCAACAGTAGTGTGTCAAAAGTGCTGGCATTTAAAACACCACATTGGGTTTGGGAAATAAGCCATACTCTTAGGCGTAGGGAACCTGCCTGGACATGTTCTGGTATTTTGGGGCTGTCAAAAGTAAGGTTGAAAGAATCTGTTTTGATAAGACAACCATCCACCGATTTCATAAAGTTTTGCACATCGACAATGCCTTCCCAAGACGACTCAGGATTCAGTTCTTCTCAAGGAATGTCAACTAGATCCCTGCAAGTCACAACACCTTTGCTGTAGTTCAAGGTGTTGTGAAATTCAGTTTCTATCGGATATTCCCCTAGGTATTGAGCTTTCTGAAGGTTCTTCACTTGTTGGGAGTTAGATGTTTCGACCAACAGTGCCCCATAGTGCAAGCGCTTAACAGATTTTAAGGTTCCAACAGTGCCTTCTAAACCATTCCGTACATAAAATGGAGAAACTTTCCCGAAACTACCCTCTTTTAACTATAATAGACACATTTTCACAAACAGTGTGCGTTCTGTTACCACTGACTGAATCAGGATAACCGACTACACGAGCCCCTCTTGTTAGATTGGGTGATGGTACCCTCCAGCGGCCCACTCTTTCCGCTGGGAGGACAAAAAGAAAATTTCGGAGGATCCATTTCGGTCCCACGAACAGCTAGGGAAATAGGGGTCCCCTCAGTCAGAGCCCCGCTTGCCTGAGTAAGCCTTATGCAACTGAGTTGCGGCAGGTTCCCCAGAGTTTGCCCGCTAACGACTGTTCCACCTCAACAGCCATGCATCTCATCAGCACGCAGCACACCTTGAGATTGGCGGTTTTTTTTGTGGAGCTTTATTCCAACCTCACGATCCGGGTGGTCAAGCCAGATCCCCGTTCCGTGATACACACCATGTTCCGCCGCCGCGCTGCAAGGTGGTCGCTGAAGCATTCCCGTAGCTTACGGTGACAGACGACTGCAGCTCAGGAACTCCAGGGTCGCCAAGCCGGTACCCAGAAAACGAATGCTGATCCCTTGAGGGTGTTAACAATGTAACTTCATCTCAGCTGCTGCCTGCTCGACAAGGCGACGGCGCATGCTGCGCGTTACTTGAGGCTGCTTGCAGAACAGGAAACTGGGTCTTTCGTAGAGCCGCTTTTTCCTAGAAACATTAATTTTGTGCCACGTAGTACGTAATGCGCCCAGGGTAGCATGTCGTCCCCTCAACAGTGACAGAACAGTGGAACTGTTTCCCAACAGGGCGAAATGTAGTGTGCCAACGCATTATGTCAGATGTCAAAAATCAGCTGGTTCTGGACGAGTTTGTGCGTTGTACGCCGCACTCTAATGAAAAAATTGCTGTTCGTCAGGTAAAATACAAGTGCAAAACGACTATAAAGTTTGCTGAGAAGCTAGAAGTGGGTTTCAGTGCTGAGGAAGATGAATTGTTACTTTTACGCGTACATACGTGTGTATATGGGACATGTTGAATTCATACTTTAAAAAATAGTGAAGAAAGACGTGATTTGGAGAGAAAAATGGGGAATTTGTCAACAGGTCTAGTAAGTAAACTCAGATGAAATAATGTTAAAGTAACAACAATCTGTTACAACAATCTTCTGTAACAGCATATGTATACTGAATACTTAATGCGCTTCTGGTTTTATTGTCTGGGAAACGCAAATGTGCAACATATTTCAGTTTTGCATCCCTGCCGACGTAAACGCCCTGCCCTGCACACTCGCAGCAAAATGTTTGCTCGTTAGAATACCCGGCTTAGGAGCAGGAATTTTGAGCCGCGCAAACCGGATAGGGCGTTTTGCACCAGCAGAAATGCAAAACTTAAATACGTTGCGCATTTGTGTTTTGCCAGAAAATGACACCCATTAACTATTCCGTCCACACGTGTTGCTAGGAAGAGTGTTCAAAGTGCTGTTAATTTAACCAAAGTGTTAATACAGTATTGATAGACTACCTGAGAGAAGAGAGAAGGAAACTCCTTGGTGTACTCACAGCTAGACATATAATGGACGGCAAAGAAAAGGATTATTTGGTCACACTTCGGCGAAGCGTAGAAAAGTAGTCAGCAACATGTTTTTGACACTGCGTCGATTAACAGTTTACACTGAAACGCACTTGCCGATTTTAGGACAGTTTTGTGGCCATTTTGTACACGAACTTCACCTAACTTGCAGAAATTGCTCTACTGGAACACAGCGTACAAAGGGATAGACTTGTCCACAACCAGTTGGCCTGTCACGCCTTATGTAAAGCGCTGACGCACTAAGCGTTGCGCTGCCTCGGAAAAACCTTCGGTACATTGTCACTGTCGAGATGAAGACACTTCAGGTATTACGCGGCGCAAAATTCCTGCTCCTAGGAGAACCCGAATGAACAGCTTTCCTCGACACCTATCTGCAGCTTGGGGTAGTGACCGCCGCCAGGTAACATTACATCTGTTGTGTCTTTCACTCGGAATAAACGTATCTACGTAATTTTCGGTTTTGGGCCTTCCGTCAGACATTCACCTGTCTCTTTGATCCCGCCGCGCTGCTCATCGAAGTCAACACCATTGTAACCTATAGCCGGGTACCTCACCTGGTCAGCCGTCTTGACACGACGTTACTCGTATTAATACATTTTATTACACTGAAACTACATCCTGTCTCCGGGTGGATTCTTGAGAATGATTTTGTAAGCTCCATGCACACCATATCTCAAATTGGGTCTGAACAATTTATAAAATAATTAGGAAAATAAAGTAATATTTCATTAAGTGGGTGGTTGCAGCTGTTTGCATCTGCAAGTTATTTAACACATGGTGACGATGATCAAAAATATCCTCGATGGAGATACTAAATTCTTTTAAGATCACGCTGCATTTATCTCTGTGTGATACCTATTTTACGAATAAAGATTCATTAGCTGTTATTGTTTGGGATGTTGTATTGACGTATACATAATTCTGTCTAGGGACTCTATATTGTTAAATCAATGGCAAAAACATATGATTCTTAATCAAATGTCATGCAACAATATGCATTTTATCCAATGTTAATTTGCTTTACATTGTTTCATCATTATCACACATATCATCGCAAGAAACGTATTCACCATATTGGAGACACAGATTTGCTATTTCCATAAACATTCAGTTGATGTTTGAGTAGTTCTACTCTGCAGACGTACTACGTTGTAGAAATAAGCTTTCTGTCACAGACCTTAAAAATTTCTTTTGCTTATAACTAAATTAATTAAACCAACTAAACTTTCCCACCTAAGTGATTTTATGAAACTAGCGAGAAGTTGGCTTTAGAAGGAACGGAAAAAAACCGTGAAACGTAGATCTACGGCAGGTGAGATTTCTTGCGCTACAATTACTTCTAAGTATTGAGATATATGGTAAATTCACATCTATCCTTACATTTAACATGCGTTTTAATTGTGTAATTTAGTATCTCAAAACTTCTAGATTTTGTGGAATGTCCACTCGCTTATGTGTTACACATAAAGTATATTTGAGTCAATTGCAATATTTGCACTTTCAGACAAATGAGGGGTCACTGTTGCCACCTCCATTGCTTCATGTCATTTACAATTTACATTATTACTGTAAATGTCGTGTGACTAGGGCCTCCCGTCGGATAGACCGTTCGCTGGGTGTAAGTCTTTCGATCTGACGCCACTTCGGTGACTTGCGAGTCGACACATTATTACTGGGATATATGAGGAAATTTTGTAAAGTCTCTGACAAAGATCCTATTTGCAAAATGTAGCATACATGTAGACTAGACATATTTTAATCAAATGACCTTGGAACTAGACAGTTCACGTAACCAAAACTTTTGTACATCATTCTGCTGTTACGACACGCGTGTAATAATATCCATTGTAGAAAATTGCAATTTGGACAAAAAGTGAAGCAGATTTTAGCAAAATTCTGGTACTTAGTAACGCTATAGTTTATTTTTTGTTCAAAATGTTTCGAATCGCTCTGAGCACTATGGGACTTAACTTCTGAGGTCATCAGTCCCCTAGAACTTAGAACTACTTAAACCTAACTAACCTAAGGACATCACACACCTCCATGCCCGAGGCAGGATTCGAACCTGCGACCGTAGCGGTCGCGCAGTTCCAGACTGTAGCGCCTAGAACCGCTCGGCCACTTCGGTCGGCCTATTTTTTGTTAAAGCTCATGCGTCTTTCCTATTTATTGTCAATACAACTCCCTTCAGGTGCGAGTACCACATCGGGCCATAATGAAAAGCTTGTGCTACCTGAAAATGGAGTTTTGCTCTGAAATACGCATAGTTAAATAAAAAAAATCGATAAACCTTCAATTTACGGACATTATCAACAAAGTTTATATGCTCAACTTCGTATGTGTCCCAAGTGAATCAATAATAGTACTATTAAAATGTGTGTAATACTGCTCGGTAATAAAACATAGATACGGCCAATATTACCTCAAAATACCGTCATGTATAAAATATGGTGTAAGAGATTTGACATGGATACCAAATAGTTAAAAACAACACATTGTACAGTACAAATATGGAACCTGGATGTGATGACGACCTCAAGAGCGGGTAGCTTATTTGAGCAACAAATGTATTCTCATTTGAACCTGTGTTTATCATTTATATTGCAGAGCACTCACAGTTTATCTAGCTGATGAATAAAGCTGGTGGTTAATAATTCAATAGTGTAAGCGAATTTTGTCGCCCGTTATTATCAGGATTAATAATTAATACGACTGTCGACGGATTTTGGGATATCGGAAAAATCTGGTCGCCAATGCCGTGCCAGTCAATGATCATTTGTACGAGTATCTGACGTGATGTAAGTTACTCGACATCTGTAGTTTTACTGTTGGATGTTTACGCTTTCAATTCAACCGCCTCTCTGATAATGGCGCTGTTAACTAATTAAGTTTTCCGTGCGTATGTTCCAAAAAGAAAATATTTATGCATGTGAAAGTATTCTTTGCTCTACAGAATTAGCCGGTGTGGTAAAACATCGAACACCTAATGTGGAAGGAAAATGGCGCATTTCACATAAATTATTTTTTATATAAGTGTCTGATTGTCTCACTCAGTTTCTCTGGGTGACTTCCATTATGAGTTTTAAGTCAAATTGTGCTCCTCATTTTTCATGGATGCCCTTAAAATACTTTTAAATTAAAAATATCTGAATAAGAAATGCTTTAAGAAATAGTTTCGGCTGCTACAGAAACTGTTATTCAAATCTATCCTTACTTTTGGTATTTTTTTAAAAAAACTTTACGCCTCACATCAACTGTACCAAAATTTTAATTTCTTGTTTTAATAATATACACTACCGTAGTGAATCACCCAGAAAGTGTAAAGGGAATGAAGTGAAATTTCACGGATTGTGAGGGTATGTGACGTTATTTCAGTGATTACAAAATTCAGTCAGATTTACAAAGTATTTGACAGTATGAGCCCACTTATAAGTATGACGTTGCACTACCTGTGGTCTGTACGCATGTAGATATTCGGTTGAAAAGGGGGTCATAAAGCCATTGTATCCTCTCCTGAGGCAAATTAGTCCACAACTGTTATGACAAGTCTGTGATGTCGTGGAAACTGACGCTGGGACGGACGTGGCGCCTGAGCTGGTCCCACACATATATCGGGGACATGTCTGGGGATCTGCTGGTCACAGGAGTTCCTCGAAATCGCCCTCACAGCTCATACATGTACGTGCGATGTATGGATGAGCATTGTCCGGTTGGAAAATGACATCAGAATAATGTCACATGAGAAGTAACACATGAGCACGCAAGATGCTCGTAACGTGCCATTGCGCAGTAGAGTTCCATCAGTCACTACCTTCCGTGACCTGAAACATTCAATGGCTTCCCAGTACATGAGGCAAGGAGTAACATTGCTGTGCTTCTGTAAAACATTGGAAGAGTGGAATCTCTCCCCAGGTCGCCAACCACACTCGCTGACGGTTGTCATCTGGGTTAGTGTAAAACTGCGCTACACACTTTCTGGTCACGGCACCACCCCAGACGCAGCCATCTGTTTTCTCATATTAACGGCGGGCTACACATGGGATGGTAACTCCCTAGTCTAGATGCTGGTGGTCTCCAGCAAATGGTACGTGATGACATAGAATGTTGCAAGGAGTCCATCACATGCTCTCGGATGGCAGGCGCAAGTATGAATGGTTTATGATGTTTTTGGGGCACAAGACGCCGATCCTGTCTTGTGATGGGCAGACGTGGTCGACCTTAACCTCGAAGACGAATATACTTGCCCTCATGTTCCCACGTTGTCTAACATCCAGCTACGGTCACATCTGAATGCCCACATTTCTGGACATTGCATCATTTGAGCAGTTGGCCAAATGGAGACACACAATGAAGCCCCTTTCAAAGCGTCAGGTAATGATAACGCTGTCTCACACGAGAACGTAGCGTCTCCGTGTCCCTCACAGTCATCACTCAGCATCTGACGGTGGTCACCCCTTTTTATACCCTACTCGCCAATGGTGTATACGTTTCCGAAGTTACATTGATGACCGAATATTTCTTCTGCGTGATACAATTTTTTGTCAAGCAGTGCACTTACTTGGTTTCTACCTTGTTTTTTGTCAATACAGAATCAATGCTGTGTTATAGCTTTGTTCCTCCAAGTATAACTAGTTTCTGGCATTACTTTTTCCCCGTCATCCAGGTATTTCAACAGTGTGAACACTGTCAATAACATGAGTCCTTAATTCGCTGTTTCACTCTCACTTCCCTGGTTTCGCGCGCTCCCTCTCTCAATGATGATGATGGTTGGTTTTTGGGGCGCTCAACTGCGCGATCATCAGCGCCCGTACAATGTCCCAATATTTACACAGTCCAATCTAGCCGCTTCCACGAATCATGATGAAATGATGAGGACTACACAAACACCCAGTCCTTGAGCACAGAATGTCACCAACCCGGTCGGGAATCGAACCCGAGACCCCGTGATCCAGAGGCAGCAACGCTAGCCACTAGACCACGAGCTGCGGACCCCCTCTCTCAATGAGTGTGTTTCTCACTCTGTCTGTGTTCCTTCTCTCTCTCTCTCTCTCTCTCTCTCTCTCTCTCTCTCTTTCTCTCTCTGCCCCTCCCGAGCAATTGAATTGGTGCTAATGCTTCAGGTAACTGTGCAATTCCGTACATACTCGTCCACGTCCGGCTTCTTATTCAGCGAACATTATCCATCCTCTATTATTTCGGTAATCTTCCGTATGAGTTGCAATTTCGAATTTGCTAGTCGTGGTTATATCGTGACATGTACAGTAAGGTGACATAAGTCATGTGATACCTCCTAATATCGTCTCGGATCTCCTTCTGACCTCCCCATAGTGCAGCAAATCGACGTGGAATGGACTCAACAAGAAGTTAGAAGTACCACACAGAAATAATGAGCCATGCTGCCTCTATAGTCTTCCATAATTGCGGAAGTGTTGGCGATGCAGTATTTTGTGCATGAACTGACCTCTGGATTACGTGCCATAAATGTTCGATGGGATTCATGTCGGGCGATCTGGGTGGCCAAATCATTTGCTAGAATTGTCCAAAATGTTCTTCAAACCAATCGCGAACAACTGTGCCCGAGTGACATGGCAAATTGATATCTATAAGAACTCCATCGTTGTTTGGGAACATGAAGTCCATAAATGGCTACAAATTGTCTCCAAGTAGCCGAACATAGCCATTTCCAGTCAGTTATCTGTTCAGTCGGATAAGAGGACCCAATCCATTCCACGCAAACGCAGCCCACACCATTATGGGGCCACCATCAGTTTGCGTAGTGCTTGGTTGAAAACTTGGGTCCATGGATTTGTAGGGTCTGCGCCCCACTCGAACACTACTGTCGACTGCTACCAACTGAAATCGGGTCTCATCTGACCAGGCCACCGTTTTCCAGTCATCATGGGTCCAACCGATAGGTACGAGTCCAGGGGACGTGCTGCATGCGATGTCGTGCTGTTAGCAGAGGCTCACGCGTCTTTCGTCTGCTGCCATAGCCCATTAACGCGAAATTTGGCCCACATCCGTCGTACGCCCCACAGTGATTTCGGAGGTCATTTCACTCAGTGTTGCTTGCCTGTTAGCGCTGACAGCTCTACACAAATGCCCCTGCTCCCGGTTATTAAGTCAAGGCCGTAGGCCACTGCATTATCGGTAGTGAGAGGTAATGCCTGAAATCTGGTATTCTCAGCACACTCTTGACACTGTGGATCGGGGAATATTGAATTCCTCAACGATTTCCGAAATAGAATGCGTCATACATCTGGTTCCAACAACCATTCCGCGTTCAAAGACTGTTAATTCCCGTCGTGCGGCCATAACCACGTCGGACACCTTTTCACATGAACCAACTGAGTGCAAATGACAGCTCCAATGCACTGCCCTGTAATACCTTACGTACACGGTACTATCGCCATCTGTATATGTGCATATCGCTATCCGATAACGTTTGTCACCTCAGTGTATATGTGAGGAAATAATAGGTAGTAGGTCTTTCTTAGAACGTACGTTGTCGGAATTTTGACAGTAAATCTCTCCATAATGCACGACATTCCTCTTGTAGCATCTGACACACATGTTTTATGAACATCTCTGGTAACGCTCTCACCTTTGCTAAACGAACCCTTGATAAAACATGTGCTCCTTTTTTTAATCTTGTCTTTTTTTTTTCTATTAATACTACGTGTCAAGGATTCCAGATCGAGAAGTAATCCTCAAGAATCGGTCAAACGAGTGTCTAGTAAGCCACAAATTCCGTAGATCAATTACATTTCTTTAAGATCCTTCCAACGAATTCCAGTCTGATACTTGCTTTTCCTAAAACTATTTCTTAAGTGATAATTCCTCTCGAGGTCTTTCTGGATGGTTATTCCTACGTATTTTCAGTTACTTTATTGCCAATATTGTAATTGAATCTAATACTGGATCGTTCCACCTACTTATGATCAATAATTTTTATTTATTGGCATTAAGGGTCAACTGCTTTTCGAAAGTGCATTCATGATATACAGAGCACTTTCCCAAGTTAGCACTCCTTAGAAGCCCAGGGAGAGCATTCCATGCACTGTGCCTATTTCTCTACGTTAGTCTTCGACGAAACGGCCACTTCGGAATATGCATTCAGTTTCTTGTTCTGTTTGCACAACTGAAGCACTGTCTTACATTAAATTTGTACCAGACGACGGGTAAGGAAGGGCCTCCTCGCACACCGTATTTCAGATTGTTTGAAAACCTTCAGGCGTCCCAGGTAAATAATCCTTTCGAAACCGGAGCACCAGTTACATAAAAAGCTGAGCCTCATCCACTAACAGGGCATTTGTCAAAGCGAGCTTTAATGACAACTTCGATAAATATCGAATACCTTTCTGTAGATATTACTATTTAATCTGTGCAAGGAAAAAGTGTGACCTCCTCCGACTCCAGGACTTTGTTACTGGCGACTTTAACTGACATAGCACGGACTGGGGTTACTATTAAACATACATTAACGGTGATAGAAATCCTTCAACAGTGGAAGATGGCACAGAGTGTACAACCCGGACAGTATCTTTCTTGGTGACATAATCAGTGGCCATACATACAAATTGTGGTAAACCCGATACCATGGACGCAACACAGACGAATAATTTGTATAGTCAGTGCGGCTGTTAGACCAGAAGTAGTACCCTTTAAAATACGCTTTACTTTTAAAAAAGCGAAGTGGCAGGATCTTACAGAAGAACTGGGCAGAGAAATCATGCAATTGGTACCGCATACCAGTTCACGTCACACCTTTGTTCTGCTGCTGAGATAAAATATCCAGAAAGTACATGCCTAGAGGTTTCAGGACTAAATAAATCGAGGGGAACATTAAGCAAAACGGCCGGTGAGTGTAGCAGTTATTAAAGTCTCTACAACCATCCTACAGCTCTAGCACCTGATGTACTGTAGTAACTCCGGACAGAATAAGTCCCTGCCTTCTTTCAAATGGAAAAATAACGTCTAAAGGGAAAAGGGGTGAAAATCCAACGTGATATGAGTAATGCTGTGGACACCCTCTCCATGTCACTCGTTACTGAACAATTAAGCAGAACGATCACCTAATGAAGGAAACAAAGCTGCTGGCCTGGGTCATATCCACACTGAAGAAACATAGTATATGGGGCCTGCAGCTGTAAAATGGATTGTACAGTTAATGAATAGCTATATACCACTATGCACATTTCGAAAGTCTGGAGGAAAGCCAAGATGGTAGGCCTGCTACAATCAGAGAAACAGCCTACAGACCCACAAAATTTTGGGCCTGTCACCCTGTGTCGTCTCTACAAGGCACATGAAAAAATGGTTATTGAGAGAATTTTGTCATAACAGAAACCAAAATCCCAGAACAAGCAGGGTTTATGCGTGGTAAATCAGGGTATGGTCAAATACACAATCTCTCAACACACATAGATGACGGCTTCGAACGGTAGCAGATAACTGCAGCCGCTTTTGTAGATTTCTCGGCTACCTATGACAGTGTAAACCAATGGTGGCTGCTCGTCCAATTTTTTAATACAACTAAGAGCTCCCGAATGACAAAAGTAGTAGAATATCTCCAAAAAATATACGTTTTTATATGTGATACTACGGTGGTGGCGGGGGGGGGGGGGGGGTAATAGCAGCTGAAGAAGATAAATGAATGGCCGACGCCAGGGCAGTGTCTTGTCACCATTTTTTATATAATATCTATAAAAATGACCAGCCTATAACACTGACAAGGAACACCTTTGACCTCTAACGCTCGGAGACGCACGGTTCCATACTTAGAATAACACTCGATCGTTAAAAAATAAAAATTTAAAAATACAACTTTGGTCTTTGCCATTTACATGCGAAATATTGCGTTGTACCATAAGTTACATTTAATTACTGGGAAACAAAGTAACAAGATACTAAAACCGTATTAAGGAATTTTTACGTAATTCTGCGATGTCAGTGCACCCTCACTTTTTCAATCAACAGTGCCAAAAACCCTCTGCTTAAACTAAATATAGTAGGGCAAAACACACATATGCTACACAGCTGATAGGGCTAATATTAGTACTCATAGAGCAGATGGGGGATTTCGATGAAGTGGTTTAAACAAGGTGGAAAAAAAACAATGTGCACACCTAACTGAAGCCGCGTTTTTACTATCAAAATCACTTGCTCATTCAAGCAGTCCAATATCAACAGCCACACAAATTACATTTCGAATGATGATATGGGTATGTCAATGTCATAACCTGCCTTTTAGTAAGTATATTGCAACATAGACATATACTTTGGTGCAGAAAATTAATTGTTAATCTCAGTGCGAAGTTTGATGATGAAATAATGATCATGTATCATCACTTGTGGTTTGGCACACTTTGTCTTCCAAAATCAGTAGTCCTTCTGATATAGAGCTTATATTGTCCAAAGAACTAAGTATTAAGAAATTGGCAATATTTTTTTGTTTTCGGTGGCAATATATTCAGCCTAACATCTTTGTTTGGAAAACTTCATCTGTATGACCTGACCAGGAATCGCACAGTAATAGGCTCTTTTCACAACTTACGTCTTCGCCAAGGACTGCAGTTATAAAACGTTTCATTTGTTTTTTTACTCATTTTCCCACTTTTGCTTGCCTCCATATGAATGTTTCGTGGGTAGATTATTTCAATTTTCTTTGAGATGTTTGGGCGGAAAGTGCCTTACACCTCTTGAAAACATATGTACGACATTTTGCTTGTCTTCCTCGTGATCACTTGTATAGCTGTGGATAGAGCTATGGACAGACTGCAACATCCTAGCTGTAGTTTTCTCTTCTCTGTGAGACAGGGTTGATGATAAAGACATTTCATACTTTGATTGACTCTGTTCACTGTTCCAAACATTTCCTTTCTCATACCCTGCTCGGTCATAAACATGTTCATTTCTTCCACAGACAACTGCACTTTCTCATGCATACTATTGTTGTCTTCTACGTCTTTACGTGTAACAAATGTGGTAAAACGCATGAATGAAATGCCATATTCAGCTTTAAGATTGTCGCTGAAAGAAATTAAGCTTTGAGATTTTCCAAATCAACCATTTTAGACGCTTCTAGTGCTCACATCTGCGGATGCCAACAGTGAACTATAGATCCAGACAACCTTGCTCTATCAAATTGCCGTATTATGTTCTCTTTAAGAGTTTGTAATTGCGACAGTATGTTTCCTTTTAAACGAGCTTGTGCTCGCCTCTTGCTATACACGTAATTTAGAATTAATCTAGAGTTTGATTTGCTTTTAATGCATTTACAGCACCTCAGTAGTTTGCCATAGGAATTGAAGCCACGATTTTAATAATCTTCATAAATGTTCTCTAGTACTCCGTCATGAGTACATTCTGATACATCGGCCCTCGATGGTTTGGTGGAGATAGTTCGTACTCACTTTGACAGGACTGTTCCTGTTGCTCTGGAAATGAACTTCGTGTACTGCCTGAACAGCCACTTTCAGGTTCAGGTTCTTCCTGTCCATAATAGCCACATCCTTCCAGCGTAACGTCATGTATTTCTCTGCTGTCTCCATTATACTTCTGGATTATTATTTATGTAATATATCCGCGAACTCAATCTCCTCGACCCCGATTTCATTTCCATATTCAGCAAGTCGCAACTTTGTATATTCGTAGGATTAATTCTCTTCATGATATCACTGTACTCAGTTTACACAATAACCCGCATGTGAACACTCCAAGAGACACAGTCGTATTGCACCTATACCATTCACGCAACTAGAGCACTAGTTAGTGTAGCTGTAACATGGCACCGTCCGATGTCGTTAGGAGACATGTTCGGAGTTTGGCTCGGAAATGACACTTATTACTTTTATGTTGTAATTTGATGTACTGACACGTTCCATGATCTTGGAGATTTGCTCCTCAGTTTGGTCCTACGGAACTAGACGTCTAAATAAATAAAAATAAAAATCACTGTTTTTGTTTTTACGACCGAGTGTTAGTCTCAGTAGGTTTTCATACGATTTCGAGCGTTCGAGGTCAGAGGTGAACCTTGTGAGACGAGATAACTTATATGTGCCGTGACCAAACAAGGGAAATCATTTGAGGAAGTTGAAGGGGAACTAATTCTCCAAGGCTTAGCTGTCTACTGCGGAGAAAATCCCTATAATACTTGAAACATGATGACTTGAAATATTTGGATATGAGAATTGAGAGGACCTTGACATTTTTCAGAAGCACTGTCAAAACGTTAAGGGAAAAGTATTGCGAGGGATAACATCATTCGAAAACTCGCCAGCACAAAATGGGAAACTCAGTCTCAGATTCTGAGAACATCGGCTCTCGTACTAAGATTCTCTGCAGAAGGGTATGCAGCACCCGTCTGGTACAACCCTATACACTAAATATCTCAACGTGACAATTAATGAGACAGTGCGCATAGTGTCTGGCTGCCTAAAACCAAAGCCAGTTCTACAAATTTACTCCATTGTCAGCATAACTCCACCCACATTCAGAAGGCATGCTGCAGCTGAGACCGAAAGAAGGAAACAGTCTGATGATTACAGGCACCCGTTATACAGCTACCAATTACGCCGCAACCGACTGAACTCTCGGCAAAGTTTTATGCAAATTAACAACACTTTGGACGAGCCGCCTGAAACACGGCGAGAACATTTATGCAAAACTTTATTAATCAGACGCTAATAAAGCCTCAAGAATAACTGGCTGCTGGGAATCATCTACCGTTCCCGGCATTGGGGCGCTTAACCATTTAGAAATGGCATTACACGGTGCCAGTCTGAGAAAATGGGGCTATAAAGAAAGCGACTCTTGTGAGTACGGTACTGTACAAGATAATCAACATCTAATGATATGACGAAAAATAGCCAATACTTGCGTAGTGACAGACCTTACCACAGCAAATGACAAAGCCATGTGTGTGGGTAATTGCTGGAAATATGCAGCGTAGTTGGTGACCCTGCCACATGAAGTTGATTGTTTCCTGAATTTTCTCTTTTCCTTTTCCAAGAATAAAACTTTCGCTTTTGTATCCTTTGATTCCGCTACAGCTTTTACCTCTTTGAATGTTTAAAATGTTCCCTGTATGGAAACGATGTTAGATACGTAAAAGATTAAGAACGTACTGATTTTACTACATCTGGTGGTTCTTGATGTAGATTGTTAATTTTGGAGGAAGTCCGGAGCTTTTAAGTCAAACTCCTGCTCTATTGCGAAGTCATTTCCTAGTACACTGTCCAGTCACATTAATGTGACCACCTATCAAAATCCTGAATAACCACCTTTTGCATTGCCAGACGTGCAGGAAGAGAGTCAGTGAGGTTCCAGGCGGTACCGACAGGGATGTGGAGCCATGCTTAGTCCAGTGCCGTGACGAGTTGCGCTAGGTTTCTCGGTTAGGATCCATGGCGCTAGCAGCACGATCGAGGTGGTCCCACAGATTCTCGAATACGGTACACTCACCCTGGTGCTGTTGAAACCACTCACGAACACTGCGAGTTGTGTGACATGTTGCATTCTCCTGCTGGCAGATGCCATCCTGCCGAGGAGAAATAAACTGCACATGGGTGTGGACATGGTTTCGAAGAATAGACGGATACTTGTATTGATCCATTGTACCTTCCAGAATGGCGAGATCGTGCCGCAAGAACATTCCCCAGACCATAAAGCTTCCTCCTAGCTGCCGGGTGTATGCTTTTAAAGGTTTCACGCCATACATGTCAACAGCCATCTGTCCGATGGAGCATTTATGTGAAAAAGCCGCCTGTCGCCACTCTGTGGTCGTCCACTCAAGGCATTGATTTGCAAATTCCAACCTTTGTCGACGACGAACAGTAGTGATCATGGGCACATGAACCAGGTGCCTGCAGTGGAGGCCCATACGCAACAACGTTCGCTGAACGGTTACTGAGAAAACGTCGTTGGCAGCCCGCTGGTTCATCTGGGCGGTCAGTTGCTGAACAGTTGCAGGTCTGTTCGCCCGTACACGTCTCCGCAGTCGTCATTCACCGCTGTTACCTATGGCCTCGATTCCGATTTTGGATTTCGTAACTTTGCAATGGACTGTATACTATAACCCTGACCGCACGCGAACTGTTTAAAAGCTTATCCGTTTCGGAAATGCTTCCACCCTTAGCCCGAAAGCCAATGATCATGCTCTTTTGCATGTCAGACAAATTGCTCCGTTTCCACATTGCAACGACTACACTGTTTCTCACGTCCTCCCGGCACGTTTTATATACCCTTCACTGCTACTGCTGCCACCTGCTATCTGTGAATTGTTTTGCATGTTTGAGTCGAACATAGGCGGTCGTCACATTAGTCTGTCCCAGTGTATATGCCTGTTACATGGAAATAGTTCCAGTTCCAGAGTCCGTTTGTAACATTTTCAGTAGTCATTTTTCTCAAGTAGACCGCTCCAAATAACCTCGTAATCAAAAATAATGTTGCTGCTTGACCTGTGGTATTTGCATGATGATGTGGACACGATTTTCTCTTGTTTTGTCTGTCACAAAAATGTGGTACTATGACCATCAAGTATTAGCACATCAGGATCATCGCCAGATGGCTTCACAAAGTTCACAAAGCCGGCCGCGGTGGTCTAGCGGTTCCGGCGCTGCAGTCCGGAACCGCGGGACTGCTACGGTTGCAGGTTCGAATCCTGCCTCGGGCATGGGTGTGTGTGATGTCCTTAGGTTAGTTAGGTTTAAGTAGTTCTGAGTTCTAGGGGACTTATGACCTAAGATGTTAAGTCCCATAGTGCTCAGAGCCATTTTCAAAAGTTCACAAAATTCTCAAACCACTTAGTAAAAATATTAGTCTAAAACCAGCTACCAGGATGGTAAGATGAATCTTCCCTATTACGAGATAACGTGTCCTAACATGCACTGTTGTCGCGTTTAGGATACTCATGGTGTTGCATATTATGATAAGCCATCTTACACTAGAAACCTAGCCTCATAGTTACGCTACTCGATTTGAAGGACAGTTCATGACAGCGAATGGAAGAGTACTATAATCATATGAATATTGTTCCAACAGCTATTCAGCTTCAGATATTACAGCCCTACATGCACATAAGCCCAACGTAGCTTCTCGACAATAACCGGCTTCGTAATTGTCTTACTGTAACTGGTCAACGCCTCAGGCGCTATGAGAATTAAATTCTGATACATCCCAACAGAGCTGAGCACTTGCTTTAGCCAGAATCTACCTATCTCACATTAGCAAACTCTTCCGTAACAGGCACATTTCTTCCATTATTTAAATCATTTTCAATAATGATAGTATCTTTTGGGTAAATTGAAAATAATGTCAGATCACAACATAAATACTCATTTTCTCAAATTAAATTGTAATTTCAGTACGGCAAAGAATAGTACATTCCGGCGTCTGGCATCTGTAGTTTCATTCCTACAGACTACCGCCGTAACTGAGGTCTATTTTACCTTGAAAATAAGGGGGAAATAAACCATACGCTTCCGTAGGAAACCCATATTCTGTGCTTGTCCTGTCAACTGAAAGATCGTGCAATGTCGTACCTGCCGGGCGGGGTGGCCGAGCGGTTCTAGGCGCTACAGTCTGGAACCGCGCGACCGCTACGGTCGTGGGTTCGAATACTGCCTCGGGCATGGATGTGTGTGATGTCCTTAGGCTAGTTAGGTTTAAGCAGTTCTAAGTTCTAGGGGACTGATGACCTTAGAAGTTAAGTCCCATAGTGCTCAGAGCCATTTGAACCAATGTCGTACCTGCATATCTATTTCGAGTCCGCCTCCGTAGCTGAGTGTAGCCGGCACAGTAGCTCAGCGCGTTCGGTCGGAGGGGTAGTTGCCCTCTGTAATAACAAAGAAACTGAGTACATGGATCATCCATGGACCTGAAATGGTATCATGATACGTTCGCCTAAAACAAATATAACAAACAATAACGAACAAGATGAGATCAACAGAAAAAGTGGTCAGTGAAGATGGCTCCCATGCGGAGGACCAGGGTTCGATTCGCGGTACTTCCAATTATTTTTGTTTGTCGGAGGACTTTTTTAGGAAGTAGTCAGCCTGGTAATGTTAACTCAGGAGCTACCTGACCGAGTAGCAGCGGCTCCACGGTATGGGAAGTCTACGCAACGGCCGGGAGAGCGGTATGCTGACCACATACCCCTCCATACTGCATCCGTTAACTGGGCGAACCAGTTTTGTTTTGTTGACTGCACCTATGACCTCAGCTACTACAAACTAGTCTATTGCCGTTCATACAATAATATATTGTGTAACTGCTCGACATTATCACCTGCGGTGGTGAGGTGCTCTTCATGCGCTTCATCTTCAAGACAAGTACGACGCATTTGAGTTCAGTTACCCATTTATTAAATGGAAGAGACAGTCCCTTATAGTCCCTCAAATACAACTGATGCACTTCTTTCGTCGATGAAACTCCTCTTTTTTTACGACGACTCAGTATTGTAGTCTATCCATTTTAACGAGACATTTACAAGAGTTCTGCTGGCAAAGTTGACATATGACGTTACAGTACTGAGCAACATGTACCAATATTACGGAAACAAAAATCATTGGGATCAACTACATCTCTGTCCATGCTGATATTTTTTCATTTGGCTTCAGTGTCGTCCGTCGTAGATTGTTCTAACTCCATGTTGTTTCTTATCACAAGAACAAGAACTGAATCCTGCCAATTCATTGGCTGTGCACTCCAGCCATGTTCCTTTTCTGGTCGCGAGAAGATGTGGTACAGTATTAACATACTTAACATTCGTGAGGACAGCGGTTCCACTCCCCGTCCAGCAACAGATTTAAGTTTTTCTAAATTACATCAGGCAAATGTTGGAATTATTCCTTTGCTGAAGACATTAACTATTACATTCCCTACTTTTGGCTTGTGATTTGCATCTGTTGACCTAATTCGCGACACGGCTTTAAACCCCAATATTCTTTTTCGATATCATTCTTTTTCTGTTACATCTCTTTATTTTCCCATTGAGCAGCTCTCAATTTTTAAGGGATTACTCGGTTAAACTCCATGTCTCTCTCATGGCCGATAACTGGCAGTGACTATACAGTTTCGTTGCAGGCACCCTGGCAGTCAACATTTGGCACTCCTTATGCTCATATATTGAGGTGACAAAAGTCATGGGATAGAGATACGCACATATGCAAATGACGCTAGTATCGCGTACACAAGGTATAAAAGATCTGTGCATTCGCGGAACTATTATGTGTATTCAGGTGACTCACATGTAAAGGTTTACGACGTGATTTAAGGCAGCACGACAGGAATTAACGGGCTTCGAACGCGGAATGATAGTTGTAGCTAGACGCATGGAACCTTCAATTTCGGAAATCGTTAGGGAATTTGTAACGGTGTGCGTGTAGGGCACACGATACCCCTTAAAGCCTGTACTATGGTAAGTTGACGGGCTTCACCTTATGAGAAAGGATTTTGGTATAGATATTGACCGCGTGTACCTGAATAGAGGCAAATCAGACTTACACCCACTCTGTAATAACAATGATACGTCAAATAATTCCGAAATGCAACTACACGTTAGGACGGACAAAAAGCAACACAGCAGATGCTACCAATTTGTTAATAATACGGTCGCCAGCCTAATTAGGCATTAACTGAGTTTCTTCCCTGTACAAGTTGATGTACGTTCATACAAAACAACACGTAGTAACACTGCTTAATATGGTAAATTTTATAACCAGAAAATCTCCTGAACTGATAATTTCACTTTCTGTACTGATATGGATAAACCATAAATACATAACACTACACTATAATGTTTACTACAAAACTTCGTACTGTCTATTGATCTGATTAAAATCGGGCATAGGTTACCCTAGAAATAGCACTTTCGAATCACACACACAATGTCAATTTTGATAAAGATAAAACACTGATAAATTTTGGTTTTTATATTGACTTTAACTTTGCTGGTCAAATCAGTTTAGAACACTTCAGAATTCAAGTGAATAAAAAAAGGGGGGACCCTGAAACTGTTATGATCACTGTATTAAAAAATTTGATTACTGAAATCATTATGTGCTCAAGATTTCCAATATATAAGTTACTACTCTTTTCATCTTATTTCCTGATCATTTAAATACCATTATATCTGTCTCGAAATAATTGAACTTCATTACTAAATCAATCTCAAAATTATCTTCCAACTTTGTCAGACCTCCGTTATTCCTTAATTAGTTCATTAACAAGACAGTTCCCTAAACATCATTCTAACATAGCTAGGTCTGCAGGTAATTATTATTAACACAAACTTTAATTTTTCATTTCGGGACACTCGGATTGCACAACATGTGGAAAGGACCCATCTAGGTTAGTTGTGAGGATAATTAAATGATAGGACAGTTCTGGTAAAATTTAAGTTGTTATTGAACAGTATGGAACAACAGTAACACTGGTCCACACGAATACAGTACTAAAAGTTTCAACCTGTTCGTATCGATGCGGCGGTTGGCGGGCGGCGAGATGGCGAGGCACAAAGCACACATACAACCACAGCAATGGCTCTTGACGTATCGGCACTTTACTTCTTCTTAGCGTCGCAATCCTTTTTCCATTTAGTACCTATGGAATTTTGCCATGCTGTATAGGCGTTGGAACGGCATATCCGAGGCTCAATAAAACCACGTCTTCCAGGAGAGCCTCCTCGATCCAGAACGTGTTGCTCAGACCAATGCCCAACTCCGACTACTACTGCTGAGCCCGTTATGCCTTGCAGGGCCCGTGCGCATTTTCCCGCGCTCGCCTGCCATCCACCTTTTACCGCTCCCTTACAGACAGGGTATTCACCCGAGGTTTTGCATTCCACATATCCTAACACATTGCCTACGTATGGACCAGACGCACAGTTACAATTTTAAACATCTTACAATAGTTTCAACGTTTCTTACACTTCAATTCTATTACAATATTGCTTGAAATTTGACATAAACATTAATATTCACATTGAAAATTGTTTACAGTTTCCTTAGCATAATGGCATGAAAAAAAAGAAATGAAATCAGAACATCGATTACACTAATTTATCGAAACTAAGAAGAAAAAAATATTATATGTACAATAGTACAGCGTTGTTGTTGTAACAAATTCAGTATTAAAATTTCAGGCATTACCTCTCGCAACAGAAACGCAGTGGCCGATGGCCTTCACTTAGCGACTAAGAGCAGTGGTGTTCCCGTAGAATTTTCAGTGCTAAGATACAAGCAACACTGCCTGAAACAATCGCGAAAATCGGTATGGGACGTACGGCGAACGTATCCGTTTGGACAGTGTGGCGAAATTTCGCGTTAATGGACTATGGCAGCAGATGCCCGACGCGAGGGCCTTTGCCAACAGCACGACATCGCCCTCAGCGCCTCACCTGGGCTCGTGGCCGTATCGGTTGGACCCTAGACGAACGGAGAACCGTGGCTTGGTCAGATGATTCCCGGTATCGGTTGGTAAGAGCTGATGGTAGGGTTCGAGTGTGGCGAAGACCCCAAAAAGCCATGGACTTAAATTGTCAACAAAGGACTGTGCAAGCTGGTGGTGGCTCCATAGTTGAACATTTATGGGACATAATCCAGAAATCGGTTCGTGAACAAGATCCACCACCGTTAACACTTTAACAACTAAGGATACTTATAGAGGCTGGATGGTGTAACATTTCTACAGGGGACATCCAACGACTTCTTGTGTCTATCCCACGTCGAGTTGCCACACTACGTGGGGTAAAAGGAGGTCCAGCACGATATTAGGTGGTATCCCGTGACCTTTGTTACCTCAGTGTCTACCACGTATTTTAGATTGGTTGACGTTGTGTTCCACGTCCATATCCCTACTGGATAGTCCATCCTTCTGTTGTAGCAGCGTTTCAACGTGCCTGTATCCACGCGGGAACAAAAGCGGCGAGAACTTGAACTGTTTTCCCCAGAACCACCAGCTGCAACCGTAGTATTTGGCCACATTAAGTGCAACAATTGCGGGCAACGACGACAACAAACCAAAGAGTGGGGCCCGTTATCGCCTGCAGCATAAACAATAGCGCAGATTCTATGCAGTAATCCACGCCTCTTTATGACTCATGTCTCAACGAGTCAGAGCACAGTTCATTGGGATTCAGCAGAGTTCATCATCAGCTGAGCCAAGTCTTCAGGATTTCTACACCCAGCAGTTCACCATCAACTCCAGTTATCGGTCTGATGGCATCATCTCTGGAGGCTGGAACTCACGTTAGCAACAGTCGGAAGAGGGCTGCCACCGGCCTGGAATCAGCCACCCACAAGTAAACTACACACAAGGATAGGGACCACCATAGACTGGGCAGTGACGTCGTCACTGACTTCGTCTCAGGATGTTCGTTGACTGAACAAGATGTACGTTGGTGTGAGTGTTCCAATAAACAAATATTCATGTGCTTGTGTCAGTTAATTGTGTATAGCTGTGTAACAAAACACATAGAGCACTTGGTTTATGTATTATTAAACAATACGGAATTTTTTCTGCAGTTATGGAGTTCATCTATTTAACTATTATTTATAATATCAAATGTATTTTTCAATAGCCTTTATGTAGCGTATATCCACAGTATTGACTTTACAATATACTGTTGGCATTGTTTTGGAATTGCCTTAAGACACCCACGAACATACACTAGATAACCGTAGGATGTAGGGAAAAATGTCGAAGTATTACTCAAAAACTGAGAAAAAGTTTTATAGAGGATGAAAAATGTAGCAATGTAATACACGAGAACTTTTTTCAGCAAGCGTATGTCACCAATATCTACTCGGTGAAGCCCATAAAACTGCAACCAGCAAATTCTGGATGACATCTCTCCATTTTAAAATATCGCCTTTTTTTTATTTTCCGCTGGTTTACTACAGCGACTATATGTAAATTTACTAAAAGTTCCGCGTTTAGACGAAAGATTTAAAATCGGAACTCTCTGTGTCGATGTCAGTTGCTGAAGCCAGCACTTAGGGACGTGATGTATGTAACTTCATATTACGTACTGTACTGATTCCAAGACTTCTGAGCTTCTCGGAATGATTAATCTTGTTCCTTAAAATCATAAGCTTCTCTACGTTTGAAACGAGCTGTGCAAATCAGATTATATGTTCTCGATCCACGGCAAAATACAGGCAGGGAATCTGTTGTGTTTCATAATCGCTTTATGAAATTTAAGCCAGATATCCGAGGTATAGCAGTACGGATAGGGGATAATATTTTGCTCTGTGGATAAAGGAAAACCCGTAACTGTTTTTCCTAGTAAGATACCGAAACGAATGCAGCCTTTTTCAGTTTTTAAATGGAATATCCCCTGGAGTTATTCTGATGTCCTTAAAAAAAAAGTACGGTGTTTTACCACCCGTTAATGTTTGTAGAGAAAATATTTCAGAAAATAGGAGGCATGTTTGCTCGATTTACAGAACAAAGCCCGAGGCACAGCGTAGTTTCATCCCGTCGTGTGGTGCTGATGCGCTTTTTAGTTCGAAGATTGGCTTACTGCATCTCTCAACGCTAGTCTATCTTTTGCATGTCTCTTTTTGAGTTCATAACTATTGCAACATAAATCCATTTGTCCCTGCCTATTATTGTTACGCCTTGGTCTCACTTTACAATTTTAATTCCACACACTTTCTTCTATTATCAAACTGACTATTCCTTGATACTTCAGGATGTGTGCCACCAACCGACCCTTTCTTTTTGTCAACTTGTGCCTTACATTTCCATCATCCCCGATTCGATTCAGTATCTGTTCATTACTTATCTGAGCTAAGTGTCAGCACTATACCGTCTGATTACATTTATAAAGATTTTATATCCTTCTTGTCTGTGCTGTTAATCAATCGTTCACGTTTCCCTGCTGAGTAGGGCTACAAACCAGGCAAATATTTTCAGGAAAAACTTCCTAACATTGAGGTTGTTTTATATGTTGATTTATTTCTCTTTTTCAAAAAATTGCTTCTTGCTATTGTAAGACTGCATTTTATATCCTCTTTATTTCCATCATCATCAGTTATTTTGATCCTCAAATAGCAAAACTCGTCTAAAAATTTCAGTGTCTCGATTTCAAATCTAATTCTTTCAGCATCACCTAATTAATCCAACTACATTCCACTGACTGACAGTTTCGTCGGCTCTTGGTAGAATATTTTATATATTATGAATGAAGCACACATGGATTGGCGTAATATTCTACAATATTTATAATTTTACAAACCGATTTTGTTTGTAAAATAATAAATATTGTGGAATATTACACTAGAGTAGTGTGTATGTGTCATTCAAAACAACTACGTTACATTATCCGTGTTTCACATTTGTTTATTTTCATCTTTTAAAGCCTTATCAAGATACTATTCAAGTCAGTTCAACTCTTTTTATAAATTTTTTGTTACAAAATATAAAGTTCTTTTTTCTTCTCCCTAAAGAGTAATTCCCTTTCCAAATTTCTCCTTGGTTCACTTTTTTCTTTGCTCGGTGCACAAACCGAACAACGTGAGGGATAGGCTACAACATTGTCTCATTCCCTTCTCAACTACTTCCTATCTTTCCCTGGCCTTTGGTTCTCTTAACTAGGGTCTGGCTTCTGTACAAGTTGCAGATAATCTTTAACTTCGTATATTTTACCTCAGATGCCTACAGAATCTCAAACAAATGTGTTCCAGTCAACAGTGTCAGACTTTTCTCTATAGATACATACACTATAAACGTATGTCAGCCATTCTTCAGTCTATTTTCTGAGAATAGTCGTAGCGTTAGTACCGCCTCACGTGTATCTACATTTCTTTGGTAGCCATAAGACTACCGGAGGTAGGCTTCTTCATATCTTCCGTTTTTCTGTAAATAATTTTTGTTAGTATTTGGCATTTATAACTTATTAATCTGGTGATTCGCTAATATATGTCAGCTATCTGCCTTCTTTGGAATTGCTTTTGGTATATTGTGCTTCATGTTGTACGCTATTTCGCCTGTCTCGTGTATCTGGAATACATTTCTTATTTATTTATTTAGACATGTTGAATAGCTATGTATACAAGTGAAATACTTTGTCATTGCTGGGTAACCCAAAGAGCCTAATAATTCTCAGGGAATATCATCCACTTCAGGTGCCTAGTTTCGACTTATGTCTTTCAGTGCTCAAACAAATTCATGTCACAATATCACATGTACCACGTTCTTTTCATCGGCTTCCTCTACGTTTTCCATAATACTGTTTTCAAGTCCGTTTCCTATGTATAGCTCTTTTATACATCCTTCCATCATCCAGCTTTCATATCTTCGTTTAGTACTCGCTCGCCATTTAAGTTCTTAATACACTACTGGCCATTAAAATTGCTACACAACGAAGATGACGTGCTACAGACGCGAAATTTAACCGACAGGAAGAAGATGCTGTGATATGCAAATGATTAGCTTTTCAGAGCATTCACACAAGGTTAGCGCCGGAGGCGACACCTACAACGTGCTGACATGAGGGAAGTTTCCAACCGATTTCTCATACACAAACAGCAGTTGACCGGCGTTGCCTGGTGAAACGTTGTTGTGATGCCTCGTGTAAGGAGGAGAAATGCGTACCATCACGTTTCCGACTTTGATAAAGGTCGGATTGTAGCCTATCGCGATTGCGGTTTATCGTATCGCGACATTGCTGCTCGAGTTGGTCGAGATCCAATGACTGTTAGCAGAATATGGAATCGGTGGGTTCA
Organism: Schistocerca cancellata; assembly: GCF_023864275.1. Taxonomy (NCBI): domain Eukaryota; kingdom Metazoa; phylum Arthropoda; class Insecta; order Orthoptera; family Acrididae; genus Schistocerca; species Schistocerca cancellata. The sequence goes on from NC_064629.1 coordinate 458,579,744, forward strand.
GGAGGGTAATACGGAACGCCTTGCTGGATACCAACGGCCTCGTCTCACTAGCAGTTGAGATGACAGGCATCTTATCCGCATGGCTGTAACGGATCGTGCAGCCACGTCTCGATCCCTGAGTCAACAGATGGGGACGTTTGCAAGACAACAACCACCGGCAAGAACAGTTCGACGACGTTTGCAGCAGTATGGACTATCAGCTCGGAGACCATAACTGCGGTTACCCTTGACGCTGCATCACACACAGGAGTGCCTGCGATGGTGTACTCAACCACGAACCTGGGTGCACGAATGGCAAAACGTCATTTTTTCGGATGAATCCAGGTTCTGTTTACAGCATCATGATGGTCGCATCCGTGTTTGGCGACATCGCGGTGAACGCACATTAGAAGCGAGTATTCGTCGTCGCCATACTGGCGTATCACCCGGCGTGATGGTATGGGGTGCCATTGGTTACGTCTCGGTCTCCTCTTGTTCGCATTTACGGCACTTTGAACAGTGGACATTACATTTCAATTGTGTTACGACCCGTGGCTCTACCCTTCATTCGATCCCTGTGAAACCCTACATTTCAGCAGGATAATGCACGACCGCATGTTGCTGGTCCTGAACGGGCCTTTCTGAATACAGAAAACGTTCGACTGCTGCCCTGGCCAGCATATTCTCCAGATCTCTCACCAATTGAAAACGTCTGGTCAATGGTGGCCGAGCAACGGGCTCGTCACAATGCGCCAGTCACTACTCTTGATGAACTATAGCTGAACACGCCATCCAAGCTCTGTTTGACTCAATGCCCAGTTGTATCAAGGCCGTTATTACGGCCAGAGGTGATTGTTCTGGGTACTGATTTCTCAGGATCTATGCACCCAAATTGCGTGAAAATGTATTCACATGTCAGTTCTAGTATAATATATTTGTCCAATGAATACCGGTTTATCATCAGCATTTCTTCTTGGTGTAGCAATTTTAATGGCCAGGTAATGTTTTAGATGTAGAAATTATATCTAAATACTGTCACCAGTGTACAACAAGGAAAATGTCCAACAATGCAGACAGTGAGAAACTATGGAAAACAGCATGCAGTAGCATGCTCTAAAAGTTATAGTGGCTCGAGTGGTGGCATGGAGGCTGCTGCAGTTGTGAGGATGTTCTCCAGATCTGAGGACCAGTAAGGTGTTAGATATACTAAATACCTTGGTGATGGGGCTCCTCTTCGTTAAAAGCTGTAACAGATAAAAATCCGTACAATACAACAATAGAAATGATGGAATGTGTTGGCCACATCCAAAAGAGGCTTGTGCCAGGTTTCGTCGCTTGCTGAAAGAGAAGAAAGGTGAAGTACTTGAGGCTGGAAAACCACTAGGAGTAAAAGGCAGGCTTACTCTGAAATAAATTGATTCTATTCGGTTATTTTATGGGAGAGCTATCAGGAAAAACACACATAATTTAGAGGCAATGAGGCGTGCTGTGTGGGCAATCCGAAAGTGGATTAGACGATTGCTGCAAGTTCAACAACAGAAATGAGACGTATTCACATAAACACTCATTACCAGAACTTGTTGTGAATGCAATTAAGCCCACATTCAGGTTTCTTGCAAACCCTAATTTATTGAGGAAGACTCTTCATGGAAAGACACAAAATGCAAATGAAAGCCTCAATAATTTAATTTGGATTAGGTGCTCAAACAGGCCATTCTGTGGACTTGAAGTACTCAAAATAGGTGTCTATGATGCAGTTTTATGTTACAATAACGGAAATAATGGCAAAATTGAAGTGCTGAAGAGAGTTAGTGTAGATCCTGGTGTGTTTACAACGAAACCATTTTACACCATCGACGAGAACAGGGTTAAAAAGGCTAACAGATCACTGTCTTACCAGCAAATACAGGCCAGGCAGAATCGGAGAGGAGAGAAGAGAAACCTAGAGGATGAGGAGTATCAGTATGGAGGATTTTAAAATTCAGGTAAGCACATTACATGTAGAAGTACGAGAAAAAATCTTTGAACCTCATTTTCTCTGTTTTACATCTTTTACGTTATTAGAAGGCTTTTCTTGAAAAGTAAATGCACTCATGCTATGAAATTTTCAGAAACAGTTCGCAACTGGGTTCCTGGTACTAAAACGAACGAGATCGCGCAATTCCATTCTGATTTTTAGATGATTGTATGTAGAAAAAAAAGTTAATTTAGGATGTGAAAAATTAAAATCTCTGGTACTGACACAGTTTGTACCATAAATTAATAACTGTAGTTCGTTGATTTTATAACCCTCTCAGGACACTACAATAAAATTTTCAGATTAATTGCATGCTTAGAATTTGAGTTACGGCATTTTATAAAAAAGACAAAAAATTAAAAATTCAAATTTCTTTCAAAATATTGATCATGCATATTTTATTATATTTTCCCCTCAAAACACAGCTTATTTGCTTTACAAATGCAAAATTTTAGATTTGTCCAGTAATAAATATAGCTGTAATGGTTTTTTAAATAAATGTTTACATTTTCCGTTACATCCTCCCTTAATTATGCCCTATGCCGAAGAGACGAGGCACTAATCTACAACTACAGGAAGGAAATTTAAACTTAAACGCAGGAATTAAGCCTCATTAATATTTGACAACACATACGCTCTAGTGTGGAGGCTTTTACCTACAAGGATTGTACAAAAATATGGAAATTTCACAAGAAATGTATTCTTGAACATTAATGCAGATGCTAGCCAAGCCTGCAGGTTCCTTTGCTGTATTTGACTACCAAATGCTCCTGTGCAATTTCTTCAATACGTTACCAGTGTCAGGCATGGTCAGAACAGTGTTCTGTGTAACTGTGAGTGCAGCATGTCGGAACTAAGTGAATTCGAAACAAGGAAAATGGTTAATGCTCGTATGGTGGGTGCTCCCCTAGCCAAGGTACATCGAAGATTTATACCGCATGGAGGGGAAGCGGAAAACCACCATCCAGTAGGTCACAACGTGGAAGAAAGTGTGTGTTGAGTGACTGCGACCCAATTTAAGAGTACTGCAACTACAGAGGTCAATACAGAACAGAATATCGCACTCGGGAACCATGTCAGCTCCAAAACAACAAGAAGGGAGTTCCGTAAGCAGAGAATTACAGGACGAGCTGAAATTCCAAATCCTCTCGTCAATGATGCAAATTCCCGTAAAAGGAAGACGTGGTGGCGAAACCATATAACCTGGACTATGGGGCAATGGAATATTGTAATTTGATCGGATGAATCGTGTTCCACACTGTTCCCGAATATTGACGAATTTACGTCCCAAGAGTGAAACATGGCGGACATTCGGTAACGATATGGGCAGCCATATAGTGGTATTCCATGGGTTCAAAATGGTTCAAATGGCTCTGAGCACTCTGGGACTTAACATCTATGGTCATCAGTCCCCTAGAACTTAGAACTACTTAAACCTAACTATTCTAAGGACATCACACACATCCATGCCCGAGGCAGGATTCGAACCTGCGACCGTAGCAGTCGCGATTCCATGGGTATCATGAGTACTCAGAAAGGAGTCATTACTGCCAAGGATCATTTTGGCTGATCAGGTTCATCCCATGGTAAAATATTTGCTGCCTAGTGGTAATGCTATGTTCTAACACGACAGGGCGCCCGCTCACACAGCTCGCATCGTTCAAGACTGTTCTTGTGAGCACGTGGCTGATTTTTCGCATCTCCCTGGTCACGACAGTCACCAGATATCAATGTTATTGACGCTTTGTGGTCTCCTTCGGCAAGAAAGGTGTGGGATTGCCATCCAACTTCACTATCGTTACCTGAACTTGCAAGTATTTTGCAGGAGGAATGGTGAAAGGTCCCTTCAAAACCTTGCATTACCTACATTTATCCACTCCGAGGCGACTGGACAGTTTTGAAAGCCAATGGTTTTCCTAATCGGTATTAGGCATGGCACTGTGTTGTATTTTCGGTGTTTTATTATTCTTGTGCGCCCCTCGTATTTCTACAACCTGCACTGAAATATTAACACAAAATTCAAAGCCTAATAAACGACAGCAAGATCGTCCAAAAGTTCATAAGCGGTACTTTATCTACTACATAAAGCCCTGTAACAAATATCAAATATACTGCTTCGGCGATGCTCAAATGTCAGGCGAAATGAACAACACACAGCACGAAATCTTCAAAGACTAAGCTACGAGTACAGTCTTGACCAGAAGTATGGTATTTTAAATACATTTATCAGGATATCACCTCCTCACGGAAATTTAAGTTTTTTTTCTCACGTACGTTAACCTCAAGACCAAATTCTTTGTATTTTTTTGCATTTATATCTGACCAATTCAAGAAGAAACATGTTCAACGAAGAACGGCCTTGGAAAGAAGAATTAATTTAGCCAAGTGGCTACGCTGACGAGGAGGAATTCGGTGATTATAAGGTGGCTTGTAACGCGAGGAAGAGTTCGGTGTACCGGTCACGACAATCAGCAAATCAGGACTTGGGGTCGAGGCCTGGCGTAAATTTTTAGTTTTCACACAGTATTCAAGTTATCTCTTATCTCTGCACCACAAAGTTGCTTGAAGACGAAGTTCCTTAAATAATTGCATAAATTTCCACCTGCTACAAGAAAAACTTAACATTTCAGTTACAATGAAATCGCTTTGGACATTTGACTGCATGATTATGAAAGACTAAGAACACCTCAGATACGAAATTTTGACCGTCTTTGCAGCGATCCTCCTGAGGACAATTAACTGCTGTGTTCTGGCGATGATCCACCGTGATATATTGTCTATTTAGATTGACAGGTGGCTACCGACGGTCACGTTATGGGATGCCATTGGAAAATTCGACGTAAACATTGCTGTGGAGGATTGGCTGTGTAGTAGGCTATTGCCTGAACTATTCTGGCAGATGACTGGAAGGCAACAGCGAATCGGCGGCTTGTATCTACGCTATGGGTAGTATTTTCCAGAATCGAGACGTTGATGCGGCTCGGCAGTTCTCTTGTGGCTGCACGTGTTTACTATTGAACCAGGGTCAAGCGGGGCTACTGGATCGCGAAAACGAGTTGTCGGTAGGATTGGGCTCAAAGCTGCCAGGCATGTAACCATTCCCTGTGCATGCTGTTAGGGTGTTCTATTATTTGCATAGCTTCTCTATCCGTTTGACCTATGGCAGTGCCATCTAGCGGGACAACCACAGCGCCATCTGGTTACCCCCTTCAAGCTAGACAAGTTTCGTTCTTTGTAGTTTTTACGTTTGACGCTTATTTCGTGAGATATTTGGCCCGGTCACGATCAATGGACCACCCTGTATCAGCTGAAGATGTCACAGGAATTAAATGTACTAGTGCACAAAAAGAGAGATTTGCAGATGACACAAGAATATTGAAACTATTCTGAGGCATTCCGCCACACCGGAAAACGGACTCTAAGAGAAAAGATGAGAACACACTTGTGAAACTGCACCTGAGACACCTTGAAAACTTTTGTGGCACACATCCTAGTCTTGGAGCATGAGCTGCTTCAGGAGTTACTAAAGCCAGTTGAATGTGTCTCTAAATTCACTTTCAAAAAGAACTCTGCACAGCGGTTTGCTTAAATTTTTCGATGTACACCGCCACTGGCTTTAAAAAAAATCGCGGCACATTTGTGAAACATCTCAGTCACAATATTTGTGGGCATAAACAAATTAGGAAAAGTGTTTTAACACCTCAGCACTTTTTCAAATGTTGCTTTAGACAATTTGTTTCAAATACACTCACACACGAAATTCAAATCAAAGTCAATAATATATTCATAAATATTCTTTCTGTAACCAGTTTGTGGGAGACAGGGGCTCCGACACTTGGGTAGGCATCATGAATGCACCCCCACCCATGCTTCTCATGACATAATAACGGTAAACACAAGGGAATGGAATGAACTGCGGTATAGTAGCCACCGTCCGGGGTCTGGTGTGTCAGGGTGTATTGTCAGGGCGCGACCACGAAGGTCAAAACATCCCAATGTTCTAATTACAAAAAATGTTCAAATGTGTGTGAAACCTTAGCGGACTTAACTGCTAAGGTCATCAGTCCTTAAGCTTACACACTACTTAACCTAAATTATCCTGAGGACAAACACACATCTAGTCCCTTTAAACCCACAAACCAACCGACAAACACACACACACACCCATGCCCGAGGGAGGACTCGAACCTCCGCCGGGACCAGCTGCACAGTCCATGACTGCAGCGCCTCAGACCGCTTGGTTAATCCCACGCGGCTTCCTAATTACAAAAAAAAAAGGTTCAAATTGCTCTGTAGAACTACTTAAACCTAACTAACCTAAGGACGCCCCACACATCCATGCTCGAGGCAGGATTCGAACCTGCGACCGTAGCGGTCACGCGGTTCCAGACTGTAGCGCCTAGAACCGCTCGGCCACTCCGGCTGGCCCTAATTACAGGTCACATTACTAAATACCGCCGACCACAGACCGGATATCGGTCTCCTTTCATCTCACAGCTCCAAAACAAAGCATAAAGTGGCGAAATTCTGTTGATCGGCAAATTCCATATTTGCTTCCTGTCTCTGTCGCTCTCAAGACGCCACACCTTGCTTGTCTGTGTGAACCAACATCTCCAAACAGCAAGCAGCAAGATGGGTTATGCATCTCTCCTCAGAATACTGTACTTCTATTTGTTTAATTCTAGAGACAAACGGAAAGCTGACGCAATTTCGATATCGAAAAATATATTTCTTACATTAGAATAGTACCAGCGTTGCATTCCGCACGACTAATAGGTCGGAAACCACAACGATCTAACATTATAGTGTGTTTTAAGTACAGAACTGTGTAGCCTTAGGAGTGCAATTGTTTATGTTCTCTCTTACCAACTCCTTCTTGGTACTGACCGCAGACACTTGAACAATACTTTGAAATTGATAGCGCAGTGGATTTATGTAAAATGCTTCAAACTCTGTCCGTTTGGTGCACCATCATGTATAAAAACCCATGTTGTGACTGTGTGGTCTTCCTATGGTACAGGCGATGAAGCTTTACACTGGTCTGTGCAAGCGACTTCTGTCATTGGCCACCTCCTCCAATGGATCAATACCTGTATACTTAACAGGATCGTCACATATGCTCGATGCCAGTACGCAGACGGTATTTATTTTCGATATATCGGAAGAGAGAGATGCTTTAAATTGAGTTCTCTGTCGGATGAAGTTAGCGGAACTTTTATAGTTCGTAGTTTTTCTCTTTTGGACAGTCCAAACTAACGATGATAGAATGTTTGGGTGACAGACGTGAATGCACCCTAAGGTACGCAGATCTCCTTCAGACTGCATTACCTGTATGTAGTTTTGAAACACATTGCAAATAGAGTAGCAAAATCCTCGTCCTTCGTCCAGTTCCTGTATGATGTGGAGTCTTTCTAATTTTCCCAATGAGAAACACCACTACAACTGTTTGTACTGCCTTTTATACTACCTCGTGTTGGAGGAGAAAGCTTCATTCTAGCTCTTACTTTACACATCGTACACTGTTGGCGGAGCTATGACAACGTATTCCCATTTCCACCAAGTAGTCAAAAGACAGTCCTGGTGCATTAACTTAGCACAACCTGTTTCTACACGGGTTGCAGAAGGTGGTGGATACAGCGGTCTCTGACTTCCATTCAGTTCTGACTTAAATTCTGACGATCACATGGACGAAGTTGCAGAGACTAAGGAACAGTTACAAGATGCAGAGGAACTGCCTAAAATCACGTTGGAGTTTTGCTGTAGCAGATAAGTTCAAAAAGGTGACTCGTTTCGAGATATGAGAGTGGCACGAATACTATTCACCAGTGGCTGTAATTATTAAAAGACGTCTCCGTAGGATGCAACGCAAATACAGTATGTCGTTGAATGCAGATATTTGTTTCCAAATTGCAGACAGCATTTCTGCCAGAAAGCGTCACAGTATCAGCGACTTTTGTGTGCACCTGTAGAACCCAGACCACTTTTTATGCAGGTTGACGGTAACGTAGTCGTTGTGATCGTGTTTTAATAGCGCGGTCCTCAGACGTAATGTACACTATGTGATCAAAAGTATCCGGACATATTCTAAAACATACGTTTTTCATATTAAGTGCATTGTGCCACCTGCTGCTAGCTACTCCATATCAGCGACCTCAGTAGTCATTAGACATCGTCAGAGAGCACAATGGGGCGCTCCGCGGAACTCACGGACTTCGAACGTGGTCAGGTTGGGGTGTCACTTGAGTCATGCGTCTGTATGCGAGATTTAAACACTCATAAACATCCCTAGGTCCACTGTTTCCGATATGACAGTGCAGTGGAAACGTGAAGGGACACTAGGGCGCAAAAGCGTACAGGCCAACCTCGTCTGTTGACTAACAGAGACCGCCGACAGTTGAAGAGGGTCGTAATGTGTAATAGGCAGACATCTTTCCACACCATCACACAGGAATTCCAAAGTGCATCAAGATCCACTGCAGGTACTATGACAGTTAGGCGGGAGGTGAGAAAACTTGGATTTCATGGTCGAGCGGCTGCTTATAAACCACACATCATGTCCGTAAATGCCAAACGACACCTCGCTTAGTGCAAGGAGCGTAAACATTGGACGACTGAATAGTGGAAAAACGTTGTGTGGAGTGACGAATCACGGTACACAATGTGGCGATCCGATGACAGGGTGTGGGAATGGCGAATGCCCGGTGAACGTCATCTGCCAGCGATTGTAGTGCCAACAGTAAAATTCAGAGGCGGTGTTGTTGTGATGTGGTCGTGTTTTTCACGGAAGGGGCTTGCACTCCTTGATGATCTGTGTGGCACTACCGTAGCACAGGCCTACATTGATGTTTTAAGCACCTTCTTGCATCCCACTGTTGAAGAGTTATTCGGGGATGGCAACTGCATCTTTTGCCACGATCGAACACCTGCTCATAATGCACGACCTGTGGCGGAGTGGTTACGCGACAATAACATCCCTGTAATGGACTGGTCTGCACAGAATCGTGACCTGAATCGTATAGAACATCTTTGGGATATTTTGGAACACCGACTTAATGCCAGGCCTCACCGACCGACATCGATACCTCTCCTCTGTACAGCAGTCCGTGAAGAATGGGCTCCCAGTCCTCAAGAAACCTTCCACCACGTGAGTGAACGTATGCGTGCAACAGTGGAAGCTGTCATCAAGGTTAAGGGTGGGCAAACGCCGTGTTGAATTCCAGTATTACTGATGGAGGGCTCCACGAACTTGTAAGTCATTTTCAGCCAGGTATCCTGATATTTTTGATCATATAGTGTATGTTGTCGGCGTTAGAATCCTTCTGTGGTAAGCTTCAAATGTCGGTTCTCAATAGTGTTCTTCGAAAAGAACATCGTCTGCCCTCCAAGGATTCCCATTTGAATCCGACTACGGAAAAAAAAGTTACTCGCCATGCAAAGTGACTCTCATGATCAATTTAATTAATTTGCCTATCCATTTGAGATCAGTGATATGCCTTCTGGTGGGTGTAGGAGATGGCTAAGGGACCATCGATATGATTCTTCACTTGGCGTTTTTTTCGTTGCTGTGATATCTTTTGGCGATATCCCAATCGTCCACCTATACAGGGAGAGACAACCATCGTAATAAATTCGTGTTACCAAATTATTAAAGTGATACGTAGTATAAAACTTACATTTACACCTTCTCTGTGCTGTTACCTTACGAGACTTCATATGTGGTGAGACATTCGGTTATCTTTAGAGGGAGTTCGATACTGAGGGGGAGTCCTCTGACAGTCCTAGATCTTAGCTCTCCGTCATGATTCAAAAATGAGTTTAATATTCTAGTCTTGTGATGCATGACGTCACAGATAAGGAAAGATATTTTTCTACCTCATGAAAGATTACTTAGAGGAAACATAACCTATGCTACAGTCCTGTACAGGATTTTTATAACAAGTAATGATATTTTCCCTACGTGAAAACGCGTGTATTGTCTGATTTCTTTTATCTTAGAAAATAACTCGTATAGACGGCCGGATTCTACATTTACCTTGAGAAATTCGAGGTATATGGTCAGCAACATAGCTGCCTCGGATTGGGTAAGGCAGATTTTTTAAACTGGTGGGTCTACATCGGGGTGGAATCGTTTAGAACTACTGTATACGTCCAAGATGCGGGTGCTTGTTTTACAGTGCACCGCGGCATCCCGTAAGGGCGGTCACGAGAAGGCGGAAACTGGAAGTAATGGATTAGCTCAGCCTGTTGCGTGTACAAACATTGCGCTTACCTATCTGAACGAGCCCGCAGCAGCGATGGCTAGCGAAATTACCAGTGTGCTGGGTGAGCGCAACAGAGGCGTATGTTTGTGTGTTGCGTGAGAGAAGATTCACAATGATGGATGTTTGCGCTGGATGTATCGATAACATCCGAATTCCTACCACTCCAATCATTCCCGGATGCCCTCCAGGGCCAGGGGTGTTGCATCCTTGTAACATACGCGCGTCCACTGACTTTCTTACGTCTGCGCTGGCGGTGTACGAGGGTGACAGGCGCGCAGCAAGTGGACCTCGGCACATGAGCGAGCGGGACGTGTGAGCGTTATCAGCTGTCTCCAACATCTAGCCACGACGGCTTATTGCTAATGACTGGATCGTGGTTTAAGTGTGTAGAGTTTAGTGCTTCTCAATACATCACAGTGACCTCTGTCTTGTAGTGGCAATTGCTGTTGTCTCTCTTCCATCACGTAGTAGAACCTTCCAGATGTAGCGGAGAGAAGTAATTTAGAAAGTCCATAGCACTTTAAAAATCCAGTCGTGACTTCAAATTTTCTATAGATCAATTTATAGTTTCCTATAGTTGTAGTGCGTGCTCGCATGCGTTCGGTATGGGTTGGAATGGCCGGCACGGTTGTGAGTCGCTCTCTCCCAGCCAGCGCAGACAGGACTACCCTGGGACAGCACACTTCGTGATCGCGAGTTTGTGTGATCGTCAGGATCTTTTTTTCACCAGATATGTTTAATGGAACCGTTTTCGTGGAGGAGGGCGTGTACAAGACCTCGAATATATTTAGCGCTACGATCTAGTTGTGACGGAAATGTCATTACTAAAAATGCGCAATGTTTGCATTTGATACTCAAATGTTGAAAATATGTTTTATTATGAATAAGTATCATAGTAAGGTGGAAGTGAGCGTTTTCGGAGATCTATTTGACTCCTGTGAATTATTAAACAATTATTTTGCCAGGGTAGTACAAAGGAAATATTTCACTCAATTTTTTATATCGAAATTGGGTCAGCTTTCCGTTTGTTTCTAGCATTAGTCAATAGGAATACAGTATTCTGAGGAGAGATAAAAACCTTCATCTTTCTGTTTGGAGATGTTGGTTCACACAGACAAGCAGGGAGTGGCCTCTTGAGAGCGACAGAGACAGGAAGCGAGTCTGGAATTTGCCGATCAATAAAATGCCACCACTTGCTTTGTGTGAGGTCCGCGAGATCGAAGGAGGCCAATATCGAACCTTTGGTCGGCGGTATTTAGTAATGTGATCCGTAATTAGGACATTGGGCCGATTTGACCATCGTGACAGCGCCCTGACGATAGACACACACGTGGGAGACCCCAAACGGTGGCTGCTATAACGCAGTTCATTCCATTCCCTTGTGATTACAGTTGTTAAGACATGGGGAGCAAGGGTAGGGGGTGCAATCATGATATCTGCCCAAGTGGGGAAACCCCGTCTCCCTCAAACTGGTTGAATAAAGAATATTTATGAATATATTATTGACTTTGACTTGAATTTCGTGCCGTGAGATGGTGTGAGCTCGCATGACAAGTTGGTGCTGGTCTGGCCGGCTACCGTTTTCGTGCGCTCGCTGATGAAGCCGAAAAACTCTGCTTCCGATCTGGACTTCACTCTGTGATGAGCTGCGGCCGCCAACAGACGGTCGGCACTTTGCGGGTCCCCTAGCTATGACTGTGCCTCATGTAGCAAAGTACTGTGGTAGTGTATTTAACAATATTTTTTATGTGATGCTGAATCGTCTTCAGAGTATCGACGCAGTGTACTTCCAGTCATTTATTTTAGCGATTTATTTCTTTTTTTTTTTTTTCGAGTGTATTTTGCCATGATGTATTTTCGTTCCACGTGCATCTCAGAATACAGTGCAGCGTTTTGTGTGTGAATGTATTTGAAACAAATTGGTTAAAGCAACATTTGCAAAAGTATTGAGATTTTAAACACTTTACCGAATTTGTTTATGCACGTAAATGTTCCAGAGTAGTGGAGTAAGATTGAGAGGTCTCACAAGTGTGCCGCAATCTTTTTTTTTTTTTTTAGTGTCACTGGCGGTATTCATTGCTAAATTGAAGCAAGCTACTGTACAGCGATCTTTTTGAAAGTGCTCTTAGAGACATATTCAGTTGGATTTAGTAGTTCCTGAAGCAGCTCTTGGTCAAAGACAAGGCCATTTCCTGCAAAAGCGTGCGAAGTGTCTCAGGGGTGGTTTCAGAAGTGTCTCGTGATATGTTCTTTTAGATTCCGTGTTCAAGTGTCGCAGTGTTGGTATTCCTCGGAATTTTTAAATATTGTCGCATCATCTGCAAAGCTCTCTCTCTCTCTCTCTCTCTCTCTCTCTCTCTCTCTCTCTCTCTGTGCAGTGGTACATTTAATACCTGTGATAAGGTTATGTATATGACAATATTCCGCAACACCAGATGTAATAACTCCCAAAGTAGTTCGTAAAATGCAACACAAGGAATTGCACCAGAGAGGCTGGTGCAATTTAGAGCCCGTGGCGGAAACCATTCTCAGACAGGAATTTGCCTTGGAAGGTGTTCTCACGTGCGTCGGTATTCCACAGAGGTTCACCCGGTTAAACGCTGCTTTGCTTACAGTTTGGTCTGACCACGACGAACGACGCATGCGGGTCCCAGTAGAACAGGAGGAGAAAGAAAGAGAGAGAGAGAGCACAAGTGTTTCGACAGGAATTTTTTGTGTGCATCCGATCTGTCAGTCGATGGGCCTGAGTGCACACCTGTTGGACTCCTGTTTGTGGCACGGCTGCTGATGGCCTCGCCGCTTTGCGTGGGCCCCCGATGCACCCCGACTCTGGGCAGCTTATGCGAATGGCATTCTATTTGGGCCAGTGGACGGCGTACGCTTCGCCATCGAAACATTTTTAACAGTGTAATTTTATGCGGTGGGTGTTTCGCGGTGGTATTCCTTGCGAGATCAGAATAAAAGAAACGACTGATTTAATTACTTCTTTTTGATGTGTTTTACATGACCTCTATCTTCCCAAACAGCAGAAAATGATGAGCAAGAGAGGCCCAACCCCTGCAAAATCAATTTTTTACAAATAAACTATATTCCCTCTGCCATGTAATTGAATTTTTTTTGTCATAAGATCAGCTAGCCGTTGTGACCGAGCGGTTCTAGGCGCTTAAGTCCGGAACCGCGCTGCTGCTACGGTCGCAGGTTCGAATCCTGCCTCGAGCATGGATGTGTGTGATTTCTTTAGGTTAGTTAGGTTTAAGTAGTCCTAAGTCTAGGGGACTGATGACCTCATATGTTAAGTCCCATAGCGGTCAGAGCCATTTGAACCGTTTGCCATAAGATCCTTCCTCTCCGGCACAGAGCCGCCAATTCCCGGGTAGGGGAATGGGACAGGGGAGGGTATAATTGGAGGTCTACCAGAGAGAGAGAGGGGTTAATTGGCTCTGAGCACTATGGGACTTAACATCTGTGGTCATCAGTCCCCTAGAACTTAGAACTACTTAAACCTAACTAACCTAAGGACATCACACACATCCATGCCCGGAACAGGATTCGAACGTGCGACCGTAGCGGTCACGCGGTTACAGACTGAAGCGCCTAGAACCGCACGGCCATACCGGCCGGCAGAGAGGGGTTAATTGATTGATCCCTTTTAATTAAGTAGTCAATCAAAATGTAAGAGTAAAAGAAAGCTATTTGAATAACTCAGACATGAAAGTGTACCCGTATCAGCGAGGGCGAGGGCGAGAGCAAGAGGGTTGGCGTTTCCTGAGGAGTTTGGGGGAAGGAGAAGCAGAGAGAGGGGTGGGGGAATAATGGGTTAAGGACTTGTCAATCAAAAGGAAAGATTATTCCCAGGGGGTCATAATCCTCTCTGTGGGGTCCTGGCCACTCGGCCCATATAGGGTGCCTAAAGGATACTGCGTTCTCAGTATGCTACATAAAAATTCAATCAAAACCACATTAATAGTTTTTATTACAAATAAGAAGAATGACAATACTTAACTTGTATTTATAACAAGTGTCACAAGCGATGGGCGACATGCAAACAGTAATGTTCCTCGCTATAGCCAATGTCCAAACAAACAATGGATATGGATCACTAATAACTGCTATCGTAGCATTTTCTGCTAGGCCGTGATAACACTCTGTTTGTAATAACCGTAGCCATAGTTCATATCAGTCTTATGACCACTGATACAGGGTGACAATTATTGAACTATATGAAAAAAACGTAAAATAGCTACAAACTGCGGCGTACACACACTTTGCTCAACATGTGAACGTCACTACGGATATCTGGTTTTAGGTTACAATATATTCGATATGTTTGCCATCATTGGCGATGATGTGGCGCAGATGTATAGCGAAATTCTGCATGACCCGCTAAAGTGTTGGAACATCGATACTATCGATGACCTAAATGGCTCAGCAATGGCTTTGGGGTTATTGATGTACACCTTGTTCTTAATATAGCCCCACAAAAAGGAATCACATGTGTTCAGATCCGGAGAATATGGCGGCCAATCGAGGCCCGTGCCAGTGACCTCTGGGAACACCGGAGCCAGAATGCGGTCGCCAAGATGTTCCTCCAGGAGTTCCGTCTTGCGTAAACCAAATCTTGTCGAAATCAGGGTCACTTTGGATAATGGAGATGTGGTGTCACCGCCAGACACCACACTTGCTAGGTGGTAGCCTTTAAATCGGCCGCGGTCCGTTAGTTTACGTCGGACCCGCGTGTCGTCACTGTCAGTGATTGCAGACCGAGCGCCGCCACCCGGCAGGTCTAGAGAGACTTCCTAGCACTCGCCCCAGTTGTACAGCCGATTTTGCTAGCGATGGTTCACTGACAAATTACGCTCTCATTTGCCGAGACGATAGTTAGCATAGCCTTCAGCTACGTCATTTGCTACGACCTAGCTAGGCGCCATTATCATTTGCTATTTATCTTGTGATGCCTGTACCGTCAGACCGATGTTCACCAATTATGGATTAAAGTTAAG
Organism: Schistocerca cancellata; assembly: GCF_023864275.1. Lineage (NCBI taxonomy): Eukaryota > Metazoa > Arthropoda > Insecta > Orthoptera > Acrididae > Schistocerca > Schistocerca cancellata. The sequence continues at coordinate 458,595,001 of NC_064629.1, forward strand.
TATTCCAGAAGCTACGTACCTTTTTTTGCTAGTATAATTACTTTACCTGTTCCAGACCTCACGCCAGCCTGCGTGAGCTTAAACGCGTGCCTTTCTGCTTCCTCATAGTGGCTTGGCTGTCTCGCCAAGTCACAACAGGAGATAAATCATCTTCCAAAACTTTCACATACCTTTCGGTAGCCACCGTGCCATCAAGGAATATCGCGCCGATTATCCCGTGACACCACACAGTCACCCATTGAGGGTGAAGAGACTTCTCGATCGCGAAATGCGGATTCTCAATCCCCTAAATGAGGTAATTTGTCTTATTGAAGAACCGATCAAACGAAAGTGGGCTTCGTCGCTAAACCAAACCATACTAAATCCCATCATTCCCCCCTGCCAATCGTGCAGTTAGAACGTCCGATCGCAAACCGTTCAGGAGTTATGACGATGTTGCTTCATATAGTTCAACAATTGTCACCCTGTACCTTCCTCTACGATAACTGATTAGAGAAGTTCAGGATTCTTTGTTGTTAGGAATTGTATCTCTTTTTATCTGCTCGAAGAACAAGACATACATAATAATAACACACGAATTCCTATCTCTGGCACCAGTTTTCATAGCATGACTGTCCCAAACTATACCTGGCAAGTTGAAGTCACCCTCGATTACAATGACATGATCAGGAATATTACTATTGATATTCTACAAGTTCTTTCTGAAGCACTCTATGACTGCAGCTCCTGACCCAGGTGGTCTATACAATCATCCGATTACCACTATTGACCGACATTTGGTGCTTAACCTCACCCACATCAATTCATGCTCGGAATCCTTGTTAACCTTGCTATTATAGAGTCCTTTACTGCTATAAATACGATGCCACCATTGGCGACTAAGCTATCCTTACGATAAATTTTGCAATTTTAACATATGTTTGCGATGCTGTTTACTTCCGGTTTCAGCCTACTTTCTGTTCCTAATACTAGTTGGGCATAGCTTCAGTAAATCATACTTATTCTGGGACGTTTCCTTGGATGCTCATGCAGTTTAATAATGTCATATTAACCTATTCTGTAATCGATCTGCGAAGACGAGCTTTCTCTGAGAATATTGTAGTTGATGTAACTTCGAATTCGGCAAGCAGTTCGTCTCTAATCCCAAAGAAGGTTTCTCTAACCTAAAAAAACAATGTGCATGTTACCCGTTCTCCGCTACCCTAACAGCCGTTTCCTTCATTTAATGCGCGCCTGATCTATTAGGGGCAGCCTTACAGTTTTCCACCCGATAGCGTAGGTCGAGTAATTAGCATTAAATACCGTCATAGAATCGCCTGAGCCTCTGGTTTAAACCTTCTACTTCGTTCCAAACCAGAGAACCGCGGTCGACTACGGGTGCGATACTACAAACAGTCAACTTAATCTGCGCCCTGCGTGCAATGCCAGTTGCCTTCACCACATTAGCCATCCGCCGAAAGTAGCAGAGAATGGCCTTAGAACGCGAGCGGCAGGCATCATTTATTATGACATGTGCCACTATTTGCAGCCGGTTGTACCTAGTGCGCTCGATAGCTTCAAGCAGAGCCTCCTTCACGTCACGGACGAGTTTTCACCGTCATTCTTTCTCGCCCTGCATGCTAATTCCCTGACGAGCTCCATTACCAGCAGGACGTTGGAGCTCCCTCTTCACTTGTCTGGATTCGGCAGGAAAATGGGCCCCTGGCCCAACAGGCGAGGCATCCAATTCTGGCTCAAAAGTATTAACACTAAGCCGCGTGACCCGTTCCCTCTTTCGCTTTCCACCCAATGACTAGGTAATGTACCACTGTCCGCCACTCGCTCTCAAGTGACAACGGACCGGTGAGATGTCGCAGTCACAACCAGGCCGTCAGGGGATTCCAGATGCACCAAAGACGTCGTATGTCTCGTCACTGGTGCCCTGATGTCGCCGCAGCTTTCAACAGTAGCCAGAAGCTCGTTGACCATGGCCTACACAACTGCCAGCTGTATACGGAGCAGTGAGACTATCTTGTGTCCTCTCACAACAAGTATAGTTCCTAGCCATATCGTACTGTGTAAAAAATTTAATAAGATCTCAAAAATTACAAACGAAGCAGTGCGGAGTAACTTAGAAAGTACTAAATAACCCCGCAAAAGAAAATAATCACCCGACTGTGGCACTGCTGACGTTGGAATGTATACTAAATATAACGGTGAGACTAAACAAATACCAAAATCTGCTCTTCAGAGACGTCATTATAGCCTGAGACAAGAAGGTCCGCAACCTCTCAAAACAGAAATAAATATCTCTGCTGAAAATGGGTGTATCTGCTAGAAATTCTGCTTACTCGATAGTTACTGCAGAAAATAAATATGGAAACTCTAAAGCGCTGATCTAATCAATACGCTGTGTGCTAACACGAGGTTTAAATATAGACACGCGATTTTAGCCTTATGGCGGCGGAAAAATTACATAAGGGAGCTGCCTCATACAAAGATATGAACTAAGATTTATGCAAAAACTTAAAGTTGGCGGATACTGTCCTACGCAGTAGACAGTTCACATCTTAAAAAAAAAAAAAAAAAAAAAAACCAACGATGGCCCTTTCGTCTTGGCTTCTGCCGCTTTTTATTAACCCTTTCACTGCTGCTGACGTATATATACCCTGTTTCAATGCTGCAGGCATATATGTACGACCTGCTATGAAACATAGTTACAGGGTTCCCTGCTACAATCGTAGAGATAAGTATAACATTTACTACACGGTCACTGAGCCGGAGATGATCGTTGCACAAGTACGCGGTGTAATTGTTGGAATACTGGGAACTACCCGAACGACTCACAGCATCGTGAATTCTCTTTGGAGGTCATTGGTACCGCAACATTACCTAGTTTGCGTGCTGCGCTTTCTGTATTATACACTCCTGGAAATTGAAATAAGAACACCGTGAATTCATTGTCCCAGGAAGGGGAAACTTTATTGACACATTCCTGGGGTCAGATACATCACATGATCACACTGACAGAACCACAGGCACATAGACACAGGCAACAGAGCATGCACAATGTCGGCACTAGTACAGTGTATATCCACCTTTCGCAGCAATGCAGGCTGCTATGCTCCCATGGAGACGATCGTAGAGATGCTGGATGTAGTCCTGTGGAACGGCTTGCCATGCCATTTCCACCTGGCGCCTCAGTTGGACCAGCGTTCGTGCTGGACGTGCAGACCGCGTGAGACGACGCTTCATCCAGTCCCAAACATGCTCAATGGGGGACAGATCCGGAGATCTTGCTGGCCAGGGTAGTTGACTTACACCTTCTAGAGCACGTTGGGTGGCACGGGATACATGCGGACGTGCATTGTCCTGTTGGAACAGCAAGTTCCCTTGCCGGTCTAGGAATGGTAGAACGATGGGTTCGATGACGGTTTGGATGTACCGTGCACTATTCAGTGTCCCCTCGACGATCACCAGTGGTGTACGGCCAGTGTAGGAGATCGCTCCCCACACCATGATGCCGGGTGTTGGCCCTGTGTGCCTCGGTCGTATGCAGTCCTGATTGTGGCGCTCACCTGCACGGCGCCAAACACGCATACGACCATCATTGGCACCAAGACAGAAGCGACTCTCATCGCTGAAGACGACACGTCTCCATTCGTCCCTCCATTCACGCCTGTCGCGACACCACTGGAGGCGGGCTGCACGATGTTGGGGCGTGAGCGGAAGACGGCCTAACGGTGTGCGGGACCGTACCCCAGCTTCATGGAGACGGTTGCGAATGGTCCTCGCCGATACCCCAGGAGCAACAGTGTCCCTAATTTGCTGGGAAGTGGCGGTGCGGTCCCCTACGGCACTGCGTAGGATCCTACGGTCTTGGCGTGCATCCGTGCGTCGCTGCGGTCCGGTCCCAGGTCGACGGGCACGTGCACCTTCCGCCGACCACTGGCGACAACATCGATGTACTGTGGAGACCTCACGCCCCACGTGTTGAGCAATTCGGCGGTACGTCCACCCGGCCTCCCGCATGCCCACTATACGCCCCCGCTCAAAGTCCGTCAACTGCACATACGGTTCACGTCCACGCTGTCGCGGCATGCTACCAGTGTTAAAGACTGCGATGGAGCTCCGTATGCCACGGAAAACTGGCTGACACTGACGGCGGCGGTGCACAAATGCTGCGCAGCTAGCGCCATTCGACGGCCAACACCGCGGTTCCTGGTGTGTCCGCTGTGCCGTGCGTGTGATCATTGCTTGTACAGCCCTCTCGCAGTGTCCGGAGCAAGTATGGTGTGTCTGACACACCGGTGTCAATGTGTTCTTTTTTCCATTTCCAGGAGTGTAGAATAAAGTGATGCGATGCAACCGTCCGTTTACAGACGATGAGCTGCTCAGTCTTCTGAATCGAAGTGACGACGAGGACATCATCATGTCCAATCCAGCTATTGATGGTTCGACAGATAGAGATGCTGATGAGCCTGCAGGTGAATCTGTCACAACAAGTATTCAAAATATCAGTGGACCAGCAAACGCCGAACCAGTAAACGCCTGATCCAGATTTTGATATTAGCATCACTTCTTCCTCCGATTCCGAACAAGGGGCTGAGCATGTGCCTAACAGATCTCTAAAATATACAAAGCAGATGACTTTAAATAGAAAGACTCTGATTTGTACCCAAAACGTATAATTTCCATAGCACATCCCGGTTGCAAAATCATCAGCTTAGATGATTCATCTACTCTATACTACTGCTTTCAAGTTTTTGTAGCCAAGAAATTGTAAACACTACACAGCTGAGCAACGTGATGTGTATTACGGACACCTTTGGGAAAATGACAGTGAAAAATCAAGACTACGGCGTTGGAGAAGCACAAACAGTGATGATATTTACTGCTTCCTTACTGTAAATTTTCCGATAGCTCAGTGTTTGCGCAAATCATGCCAAGAGATAGGTACCATCTGTTATTAAGAATGTTACACTTTGAAACTTCCTGGCAGTTTAAAACTGTGTGCCCGACCGAGACTCGAACTCGGGACCTTTGCCTTTCGCGGGCAAGTGCTCTACCATCTGAGCTACCGAAGCACGACTCACGCCCGGTCCTCACAGCTTTACTTCTGCCAGTATCTCGTCTCCTACCTTCCAAACTTTACAGAAGCTCTCCTGCGAACCTAGCAGAACTAGCACTCCTGAAGGAAAGGATACTGCGGAGACATGGCTTAGCCACAGCCTGGGGGATGTTTCCAGAATGAGATTTTCACTCTGCAGCGGAGTGTGCGCTGATATGAAACTTCCTGGCAGATTAAAACTGTGTGCCCGACCGAGACTCGAACTCGGGACCTTTGCCTTTCGCGCGCAAGTGCTCTACCATCTGAGCTACCGCAGGAGAGCTTCTGTAAAGTTTGGAAGGTAGGAGACGAGATACTGGCAGAAGTAAAGCTTTGAGGACCGGGCGTGAGTCGTGCTTCGGTAGCTCAGATGGTAGAGCACTTGCCCGCGAAAGGCAAAGGTCCCGAGTTCGAGTCTCGGTCGGGCATACAGTTTTAATCTGCCAGGAAGTTTCATATCAGCGCACACTCCGCTGCAGAGTGAAAATCTCATTATGTTACACTTTGTTCATATCAATGAAGATCCTGGAGATGACAAAATCTGAAGATCAGGGGATTTGTGGATCACCTAAGGAAAGCATTTCTGGATGCTTACCTCTTCTTTCATGGTTCTACAGCTCATGATGAGTCTTGGCCTCTTCTACAATTTCCTTCCATCTCTCTCGGTCCTTTGCCAATACTCTATGGATTCTATAGCCCATCTTCCTAAGATCTTCGATTACTCCATCTTCCAATCTGGCTCTTGGTCGACCACGTCCGCTCTGCCCTCCTGGCTTTCCTTGTAATATTCTTTTTGGTACTTCTGTATCATTCATGCGAGCCACATGTTCCGCCCACCTCAGTCTGGATTATTTCACTATCCTTCTGATGGGTTGGTCTTGTATATTGTATACAACTCATGGTTGTATCTCCTCCTCCATCTTCCTATTTCACAGATTGGGCCGATAATTCGTCTAAGTACCTTTCTTTCAAATGCATCCAGTGTTTCAATATCTTTAATTGTTAATGTCCAGGCTTCAGAGGCATATGTAAGCACTGGTCATATAAGTGATTTGTACGTAGTTAATTTCGTGGTACGAGTCAGCAGCCTTGAGGATAGAAGTCTTGTTAGGGCAAAATAGGCTCTGTTGGCCAGTATTAATCTCTGCTTAATTTCAAAGGAGGTATCATTTAGATGTGTAACTGTCGAGCCCAGATACTTGAAATGTTCAACTCTCTCAAATGTATAATTGCCCATTGTTGTTGCATTTGCCATATTTTCTCTATATGCTTTTCCATCTGCCATATATTTTATTTTTTGTTCATTAATAACTAACCCCATGTTCCTACTGGCCTGTTCAAGAGCTGTAAATGTCTCTTCCATTGCTTTTTGGGTTCTTGCTATTATATCTATGTCATCTGCGTAGGCCAGTATCTGCACCGATTTATAGAAGATCGTTCCTCTGTTCAGAAGGTTTGCGTTTCTCATCACCTTTTCCAGGGCGGCATTAACGAGAAGGCATGCCAATGCATCCCCTTGTCGCACTCCATTTTTAATACTCAATGTGTTGGACATCATTCCTCCTATTCATACACTACCTTGTGTTTCGCTCATTGTCATTCTCACCAGCCTTACCAACTTTCTAGAGATTCCCAGTTCATCTAGAGCTTGATATAACTGCTCTCTATTTATGCTATCATAAGCTGCTTTGAAATCTATAAAGAGGTGATGCGTGCCAACTCCAAATTCGTTTGTTTTTTCCAGGATTTGTCTTAAGGTGAATATTTTATCTATGGTTGACTTCCCAGGAAGGAATCCGCATTGGTACAGCCCCGTCTCCCTCTGTATGGTTGGGAGTATTCTGTCGAATAGTATATTAGAGAGTATTTTATATCCCAAATTATGTAGTGTGATCCCTCTGTAATTGCCACACTCCATCTTATCTCCTTTCTTATATATCGGACATATGATACCCTCTTTCCATTGTTGGGGCATTTTCTCCTCTTCCCATATTCTGGTGACCATTTTCAGAAGGCTTTGTTCCAGCTCTCGGCCTCCTTGCTTAAACAGTTCTGCTGGAATACCATCTGTCCCTGCCGCCTTGTTGTTTTTCGATTTCTTCATGGCAGTTTTCACTTCTTCTACATTTGGTGGGGTAGTGTTGTTGTCTGGGTCCTCTTCCCCATTGGTGTCTGTTGGGTTCTCTGGTATAGTTATTCTAGGGTTGAGGAGACTATCAAAATACCTGCGTCATCTTTCCCATATTCCCTTCCCTTCACTAATTATATTCCCTGTCTCATCTTTTATTAAGCTTGTTTTGCTACCAAAAGGCTTCCGTGCCGCATTCACCTCTCTATAGAATTTTCTTATTTCATTTTTGCTTCTCATGAGCTCCATTTGTTTGACACTTGCTTTCATCCATTCTCTCTTTTTTCTTTGGTGAGTCCTCTTCTCAGTCCTCCGTTTTTCTTTCTATTCTTCTACTATCCTCCTCGTACAGTGTGATCGCAGTGTCCTATATGCTTTGTTCTTTTCTTCAGTTACTATTTCCCATTCAGTATCAAACCATGATGGTCTTACTTGTCTTGTCCCAATTGCAAGTATCTCTCTCGCCGATGTCTCCACCGTCGTTTTTATCGCTTCCCACTGATCTTCAATATTGTTATATTCTCCAGCGTTTTCCAGAATCCGAGTTATCTTTTCCTGATACTGTTCTCTTACTTCCACTGATTCTAAAGTTGTTATATTATATTTCTGTGCCCTGGGTCGGTCTCCTTTCGCTGCGTTAGATATCCTTGCCCTCACCCGTTTCCATACCAGAAAATAATCTGTATCCATGTTTGGGCCTCTGAGACTCCTCACGTCCAATAGGTCCAATTTGTGTCTCAGATTTATCAACGCATGGTCGATCCGGTTTACTGAGTTTCCAACCGGTGAGTTCCGTGTTCCCTTATGAATTTCTTTAAGGGGGAACAGTGTTGATCCTATTACCACATTTCTAGATGCTGCGAACAGTATAAGCCTTGTTCCGTTATCATTACTTGTTGCGTGTGTGCTGTGGGGGCCAATTATTGGTCTATAAATCTGTTCTTTCCTCACCTGAGCGTTTAGGTCTCCAGCTATTATTTTAATATCATGCCCTGGGCACTCATCATATACTGTTTCCAATGATTCATAGAATACTTCTTTCTCTTCTTCTTCTGATTCTTCTGTTGGTGCATGGGCATTAATTATGGAGTAGGTAAAGAATTTCCCCTTTATCCTGAGTGTTGATAATCTTGGACTAATGGGTGTAAACCCTATTACCAAATGCTTTAATTGATGATGTACAACAAATCCTGTCCCCAGCTGGTGATTTATTTCACTGCAGCTATAGAATATATTCGCCTCTTTCTTTTCTAAAACTCCACTCCCTGTCCATCTAATTTCTTGTAGTGCTATTATACTTTGCTTCAGACTCATTATTTGATCCAGCATTACTTTCAGTGCTCCTGGTCGATATAGGGATCTCACATTCCAAGTACCAATATATAGATCTGACCTACGCCTTATATTTCTATTCTTCCTAAATTTCCCTCCTTTAGTTACTTGTATTCCATCCTTTTTGTCCTTTTCCATGCCAGGTCCGTCTTCCTACATCCGTCCGACTTTATTTTGTAGAAGTTTCGCAACAGTTGTTTTTTACAGAGCGGGCTGTCAACCCTGCGTCCAACTCCTACCAGGGGACGGGTGATTTTTAATCAGGGTTTTCTTCCCTTAACCTTTGGAGACCCAACTCCCAACTGCAAGGCAGCAGTTATTGTTTTGCTCGTTTTGGTCCGCCCCGGGTATTTTATTTCCCCAGTGTCCACCATATCTGGTGAACATTCCCCAATCCGCCACCTGGGGAGGCGCCCGATGGGAGACTAGCAACTCCACACGGGCTGGATGCTTACCATCCTTTTGAAAATTCGTGCAGTGACGAAAGTTTGGTGCTCTACAATAGTCGTGTCTTCCTCAAACAGTCCATTCCATCCAAACCGCATAGCTTTGATGTAAAATTTTCTTTGTTGTGTAAATGTGAAACTGAATAATGCTTGGCTTTATTATTTCTGTGTGTGCAGCAACGGATGTAAAGAAATAAACTGATTCTGGTGTAAATGTTGGAAAACATGGAAGCATTGTTCCTAAGTTACTGGAACGCTACCTTATTAAATATCATACACTGCATATTAGCAATTGGTATACTAGCCCGGCGTTATTTTCTTATCTACATGGCCAAGTGACTAATGCTTGAGGACTATAAGGAAAAAGCTTAAAGGCATGCCTGCTTTATCAAGACATCGTAAAACAGGTGAGATCGAGTTTCTGTCAACAGAGAAACACCTTGCTCACAAGTAGCAGGATAAGCGGAAAGTGGGACTGCTTTCAACTCTTCATAACAGCGAAATTATAGCGACTAACAGAATTGACAGAAGCACAAATGGAGCAAAAAGTAAACCAGCTTGCAGCGCAAGCTACGCTCAAAATATCTGTCCCGTCAACAGGAGAGAGATGAAGTTAAGTTCAGTAGAATGTGTACGAAAAACTGTAAAACGGTATGAAAAGATTTTTCATTTAGTGGATCTGTGTCTGCCAAACGCGGATGTGTTATATATAACCCAAATGGAAAGAAATTTTTTAAGATCTGATTTTCAGCTAAAACTCATCAAGGAGATCCTAGAGATTTACCACCGACCGCAAACAGAGGAAAGGAGATCGACTGATGCTGATAATCCATCACGCCTAATCGAGCGCCACTGTATCTCGCTAATCCGAAGAACATCAAGAAGAAGACCGTCCAGAGAATGTGTATTGTAGGTGCAAAACTTGAAAAACGAAGTGACACTAGATACATTTGTATAAAATGTTACCCACCTTTATGTCTGAATTTCTATTTAGAAAGATACCACTCTCTGAAATTTTAGTATTGTATTAACTCAGATTTGTCTACTAATAAAGTATTTTTTAAAGTGTTTCTCTATAAAGATTAAAAAAGGAAAGAGTTTAACACGATAATACTGCATTTTGGGCCTTATCTTTTTTCTCCATAATAGTGATAAACTGCTACAGTCGTATATATACGCACCACTTGAAAACTACTTACACATGTCAGGCAGCGTTTCAGACTAACTGCGCAGTGAAAGGGTGAAGTATTGTGGATCTTCAAATTACGTGAACAGGGTTAAATTTCACGTGTTTTTCATATGTAAAAGTATAACCTGTGCTGAAATTGTATTTCATCACATCCTCAGAAATAAAATATTTCACAGTTAAGTAACTGTTGCACTATCGCTGAAACTGCCCGGGAATCCTTTATTTTTCATCCAGATGAAGAAATGTAATGGTACAAGTAGATCTTCACAGTTGCGTGGGCACACGCTGAAGGGGTGCGTCACCGAAAATTAACGGTGCATTAGATATGAGCCAAGAAGCTTTCTTTTCGGCCGTTTTGCATTCTTTGTTGAGAGACTGGATAAGAGAGGAAAAGTTCGTGTGCGCATAGTAGACACCGTCGTCAACGCTGTGCTCAAATTTTCGCATAGCTACGTCTGTATAATGTCGTTACGCCGTAGTTGTTTACTGCTCAGGCATGAAATTGTAAGCTGCTACATACTGACGCAGTATTTGCTATCATCAAAAGCACCTGGTAGTGTTGCCATAGACACAGTAGTGGTGTGCACTATTGTATTGTCCTCCATGAATGACTGTGAGCCTTTTCTGTATTTCTTAGTTCTCTGGAAAATAGCTGCAGTATAGTATTCACGCACCTATCGGAAATTATGGGTTGGTAGCAAAAGCTCAGAATCATAATGTGTGTATGAGTAATTGCACATTTGATCCTTGTTTCCATATCATTATGGGAGTCTCGATATTACTGTCGCGATTTTTCGAAACTGCAGTGTCGACTTTTCTACGAATTCATGCTGCAAGTGATACCGTTCTATTTCTTTTCCGCTCTGACTATATGACACAAGCCTTTTAAAGATCAGCTGATATCTAATGAGTATTTCTACTGTCGTAATAACAAAATGAATTTTCTAGTCAATATCTTTATGTTTCACACAGATATTGCTTCATTTTTGCTATTTAATTTTTTTTGATGATTTATTGAAACCATGGCACTCGTCAAACAGTAGCAGATAATGATATACATCACTTGTCCTGTGTCAAGACTGGTCACGAGGTCAAGACTGATGTTGCGGACTGTCAATCGTAGACTGGTGCCGATAATGAGTAGGCAGTTGACGATTTAAATTTAGTTAACATAATTTGATAAATAACTCAGAAGTAAACGATACGATAAGTGACAACTCTGAAAGTATTTCGTCACAATAAGAATGTAAATATCCTTAAAGAGCAATTGTTAGAGACAAAACACGAATAATAGGACTGGAAAAGAGATTTTGAGAACTATTCATGAAACATTGAAATTAAAAAAAAATCTATTAAATCAGTTCATTAACACATTACTACTATAACGGAAAATTAAGTTGATCGAACTTCACGCAGCCAAGACATGAAATCGGTACGAGGCAGCTGTTAGCAAAAACATAATTCCTAGGAGAGAAAAAAAGTGAAAAAATCATCAAACAACCTCGTGTAGTTTAAAAGAAAATTAAAGAGCCCCAGAGAAAGTGATTCAGCTACGAAAGAAGTTCTGTAATAAGAAATTATGGACATATTTAAAGCGAAAATGAAATTATTCCACTGCTTAAAAAACCAGAAATATGTAATCCAGAGCAACTTTATGTTTCGGTAAAGATGCAGATTAACAACAGCAAAATCACATAAAATCAGAAATGGAAATTCAGAAGGGTGAACATTTTTGGTGAAGTGTCGAGCAAAATTAAACAGAACCAAAGAATGCAGAACGACGAATAACATAACACGTGGATGCAGAAGGTCTGAAACCAGGCTTATCGGAAATTCTCGAAGCACTCGGCATGCGGGAAGAAATTTTTGGGAATCCAGTAGCTGTTCCTTGAGAGGCTGGTTCGTATCGCGAAATGAGTACTCCTAATTGCTACATGACCGCCGGATACCGGTTCCAGGTGCAATGACCTCGTTGTAAATGTCGTTAAACCCCAGTCTTACTCCTTTTTCAATATTTTTAAGTCCACTAGCAATAAAGAGCCTGTAAAGATAAATTAGTGATATTTTGTAGCATTTCCACGGAGGAATAACGTGTGGTTGGTGCCTGATTTTGGACAAATCGTCTGAAGTGGCGCTGCGGTTTCAGGCTGCCATTGTTCTGAGCATCATTTTTCAGTAACTGGTTCTAGAAGGTGGAGCACCACATTTTCCCACGATCCTCTTACGCTATAGAAACAGTGTTATTCCAAACGAGAATTTAGGCCCTCTACACAAGTTTCACTGATGAATATCCTCGATTTATCAGCTGAATGGAAGCGTCGTAACTGCTGGTGCTGGCTCTCTAATCTTTCTGATACCTGCACTGCATCGAGATGGGAGCGTTTCTGTTCAGTAGCCTTCATGACCTTTTTCTGTCTTAAGCATACTGCAAGCTGATATGCTAATTCACCAGGGACGATTAACTTTTCTTCCATTACCAGATACTATCAAAATTATCAGTAAATAACATTATCTTTAATATTTTGCGCTTAAAAACAGTTTTCCCTAGAGATCTTCTCATTGGCACCATCTACAACACAATGAAATGGAAAACTAGCAGTTATCACAAAACGTGAACATCCACAAAAAAATCGTATTTTGTGGATAACACACTGTTTCAAATCAAGGAAGCAAACTGCGCAAGGAAATCTTGCAGAATGACAAAAAATCGGACACATAAAGCAGTGAAGCAAATAAAACAAATGAATGAGAGCATTGGAAGTTCGATTTCAGCTTCTGGTAACAATGAAACAGTGTCAGTTCTGATGAGAATGTAGGAGAAGGAACTAACCTTTTTGACAGTAATGTCTCTAATATGCCTTTCTTAAGAAAAACTTTCATTCAGTATATAAACAATAAAAGGGACGAAAAGTGTCATCTGCTCAAACGATTACAATATAACTGCTGGTGATTCTCTTTCAATAAAAGCTAAAAACGCCTGGTGAGTGAGCTTCTCCATTTTCAGACAGGTTAAGGCAGAAAAAAAGTTAACGTAATAGTTATGGTAGAACGTAATTTCTATGCAGCTTCTCACAACGGCGCGTTTTTCTTGTGGTTTAGTTCTTGATTGTTTCATCGTAGTGTAATTGTTAGAACAGATTGCTACATTAAATGCTACAGTAGTTGCAGCTGAATCTGACTCTGTGGACAACTCTAATTGTAATAAGGTTTCATCTTGGATACTACTGGAAAAGCTTAATAATACGCTGATAGGCTTTCGCTTAAAAAAAATGGTGGATCACGTAAATAGAGCAGAACCAGGACGACAAATAGACATGGAGGTAAGACACCTCACTCTTGGTATCTCTCTGGTGTAACTTGGAAAACTGGTAAGACAACAGTTTTAGATTATATAAGACGATGAAATAAATTAAAAATTTCGGTATGAATCTTAAGTGTTTCCATAAGCATTGCCGTGTTGGATTCGCTCTTTTCAACTAATGGCAAATACATGTCGTTGAAGATCTCTTCGAGTCGTTTCAGACACTTACTTTGGTGACTTGAGATCGCGGTGGGGAGTGTCCACCGTCTGTTACTTGTTACTATCATCATCACAATCCTTGTGCGATGTAGCATACGATCCCACTACGTCATGAAATTATGCCAGTTGTGGGGTAAGGGCAGCATGAGTGCACTTTTGATAACAAATTGATATGCAAATTAATCAAATTGCTGAATTAATTACCCCCACCCCTGCCCCTGGATGATGTCATGAATTTTCCCCAGCCAGCACATTGGTCCAAGAAACTAGCGGGAATTCCGAGTTTCGGTGGGAAATTCAAAAAATTGTGGGAAATTCCAAAATAGAAGGAATTTCTTTGTCTCACAACTTTGCCGACGTCCCATCCTGCTCCCTCCCGGGAATTGGCGGGAAACTCCAAATGGTGGTGCCTGAATCAGGCCTCGAACCCTGTTCTTGTGGGCAGAAAGCCTAATTGCACCTCTCAATGCAGAGAAGCTGTCCAGATGCCGGAGAGGATAATTAGATTAATGTACTTTGTTTATTTTAGTTGGTAAACTAAGGTAAGGATCGGTCCTAATTATGTAATTAATCATAAAGATCGGTCCTAATTACACATCTATATGCATAGCACTGCACAAGCAGAACCTAAAAGTGCCATACAGCTCAAAAATTGACGATGTCATAAACTGGTGTTATCCTACTGGTATAAAATTTTACAATACCACTCCAAACTAGTTTCAGACGTACTCAACCCTTCACCTATAAGATGGCGGGAAAAAGCTGGTGTGGAAGGTACTACATTTATTATTGGTGGGAATTATGTTCGACTGATGAGATGCAGGTGTTGGGCAGAGAAGAGGTTAATAAGTGTATTACCTGTAACTACACAGCTGAGGACCGTGTCTATCGCTGTATGATGTCAGAGTTCACTACAGACGCCTCCCATGCATTTCTAAACGACCACCCTATAGCCCAGGTGATCGAAATTCATTAATGCCAATTCAAGCTACCACAATTGATGGAAAATGCACCATATAGGTAAGAAACGATGATGATGATTATTAGTGTTTTAGGGCGCACAACAGCGAGGTTATCAGCGCCCGTATAAGAAACGAGGATTGCTTTACCATTAACTACCTAGTTTCAACTACTTTTCAAGTCATCTAACTACGCACATCCTATATTAGCAGATCACTATAAATAACAATCTTTTTCTTAGTATATTTTCGTAGTATAGAGAGAATTTGAAAATAAATATTCTCGTACAAAACCTTTATTAATTTCTGTAGGTACATTTATACACAGAAAACTACTCTTTCTTTATTTTTGCTTGGTGTAGTATTAATAACATTCACCAAATTTTTATCTTATAATTTAAATCTTCATTGAACTCTCCTAATCCTTTCTCCAACCAGTAATTTGACAGATACAAAGAAGGAATGTTCTCGAATTCGAAATCGTATCTCTTTTTTTCCTCTATGGATTTTTATGGCTTTTACAATTAGCTCTGTTCCTTCCAGCAGTTCTTCTAGACGACAGCATTCGGCGATCTTAATCTAGCCTCCTATTTTGTGCATAATACTGTTGTTATAACACCCCACATCTTCCTGGATATGAACTACCAGCTCTTTTGCGGCACTTTGTTATGGAATTTCCCTACAGAACTTTACGTTTACAACTTTTGCAAATAAGTGGACATTAAATGTCGTTATGCTCTGCAAACGATTGTCCTGTTGCTAAATGCTGATATTCAGTGTCCCGCCAAGGCTGTCTCCCTCTCAAACAAGTGGCGTTAGCCAGTCGTTATGCAGTAATCAACAGCGTACCAGTGGACGGTTGGGATGGAAAAGACACTGTCGACATGGGATGATGTACTGTAATTAACACCGCAGTTGGTAGCACGATCAGTTTTAGCAATTTTAGCACTTGTTCCGTAATTTCAACTCCAGCCAATGACACAGCCAAATGCTTCCCAATTTCTGTATCATCGCTAAACCATCCGTCCACTACTTTGAGTCTAGTGACCATGAATGCACACAGATAACTGTGCACTATGTCCATTCGGACATATACACCAAAGTATACCAGACAGCGTCCTATATCGATGCAGTTAGGTTATCTACATATTTCTAGCACACCAATCATAATGTGGAATATATGATTACGATTGGCCATATTTCTCTGTGTGGATGGAACTTACAGAGTATTCTAGCATTCATAGGATGAATTCGGATATTGACAGATCCCGCGCAATGTCCTTGACCAGCCCTCTCTGCAACACGGTCGCCGATTTAATCTGCAACTGACCAGAAATAAGGAGGGGGGGGGGGTACAATACCCGAAAAGTTTACGTCTCGTGAGGAAATGAGTGCAGTGTGTCCATAACTGCTGTTGAGCGAAGATTGCTCTGCACCAATCATACTCACGGCACCCATCCAAGTGCACAAGATCTCTCCAGATGCGCGAATGTCGAGCAGGTTAGCATCCCTATCGGTGCATAGTAGACAAGAGAGTATGGTGGTGATATAACAGACGCTTAAGAAGAAATGTGTGGTTTATACAAAATGGAACTCCAGATGAATGGAGTTTGAAACATTTTACGTAAATCAACTGTGCTTATCAGGTCTAGTGTATTATTCCAGTATCTGGAGTCAGGTTCAAATGGATCTGAGCGCTGTGGGACTTAACATCTGAGGTCATCAGTCCCCTAGAACTTAGAACTATTTAAACCTAACTAACCTAAGGACATCACACACATCCATTCCCGAGGCAGGATTCGAACCTGCGACCGTAGCGGTCGCGCGGTTCCAGACTGTAGCGCCTAGAACCGCTCGGCCATACTGGCCGGCTCTGCAGTCAGGTATCGGGATGAGAGAAATGACTGTTGAGCATAAAAACACATTCTTATGGCTACACAGTACTGCACCTAAAAACGCTGTATTGTTAAAGCTGTATGGTTTCTGAACTATTAGTCATGCGGAATGGAATACTCTTAATACAGGATACTGGATAATGCAGGATACATACGTCCAAAATCTGACAAACAACCACTCTTCAAGTTTTCTACCTTAGTCACTACGGTGGTAAACATTAAAATGAGAAAACTACGTCCTTCTACATTACTCTGGTTACCTAGAGAGTGACTGAGCTGTCCCTCACTACGGAGGTATCGTCTCTGTGTATACACCTCTCGAGCTGCTTATAAACCAACTAGAACAAAATCGGAAGGCTATTGTTCTGTCTCTTACGAAATTTATGGATTTTATAGGTCTTTCTAATACGTCTTTTCAATTTCCCACATCATTCGTGCTTATTATTAGTAGTAGTGGTTTTGATGAATGCGACTATGCCTCACTAGGAAATAGAACAAGAAAAAAACGACATGAATATTGTCGATAGTTGATACATTTAGTTACCACCCATGCCCTGCTGCACGAAAATGCACACGAAGAAATAGAGACTTCTTACAAAGGAGTAAGCACCATGATCAGTAGCTAAAGGAAATGTTAGGGTGTTATTACTGTTTATAGTAGCGACCACGGCCAAGGTGGCATTCCTCTTGCACACAGAAGTCCTGGTTTGATATTAGTTTCGCTCATGTGTAGGATAATACAGCGATTTCGTCGTAACACCACATATCTGAGTACACCCTTCTCACACTTTTAAGCTTGATATGTGCGGCACCAGTCCACTCTCCTACAGAACCCGATAGGGAAATTGCTTAAATCTGATAAACACATTGATTCTTCTACTCAGTACCTACGGAATAACATTGCTTATGAGAACCAACCGTAATTCGGTAACATCTATATGTATGTGTGAAAACACAGTCCCGAATTGGGATACTTATGTTTCGCCTGCATAAATATAGCGCTTCTGTGTAGTAGTTGTATCGCCTTTGTTGAAGTATGTGCTACAAAAACGTATGCAGTTTACAGGGGGAGAGGGAGGGTTAAAACTGAATGCAGATACAGCATAATGTTTAAGCTTTTCTCGGTCTTCACTGTTTGGATACTTCCAAACCCCACAATTCCCCGCTTTTCATGGTACTTTTTCTCTAATTTCATATATGACTGCGAGAATACTCTGTGACACCCATCCATTGGGAAAGGTTGCCAGTAGTAATCGTAGATTCTGCACTATGACAAATATACTAGAAATATGTAGATAACTTAACTCCATTGGTATAGGACGCTGTCTGTTAACTTTGGTGTGTGTGACCGAATGGACGTACTGCACAGTCCTCTATCTCCATTTGCAGTCTAGTATATGGTACCCTCGAGGTACTGGAGGGGTGGTTTAGTGATGATACAAAATCTGCGAAGCATTCGGCAGTGTCATTGGCTGGCGTCGGAACTACGGTACAACTACACTCCTGGAAATGGAAAAAAGAACACATTGACACCGGTGTGTTAGACCCACCATACTTGCTCCGGACACTGCGAGAGGGCTGTACAAGCAATGATCACACGCACGGCACAACGGACACACCAGGAACCGCGGTGTTGGCCGTCGAATGGCGCTAGCTGCGCAGCATTTGTGCACCGCCGCCGTCAGTGTCAGCCAGTTTGCCGTGGCATACGGAGCTCCATCGCAGTCTTTAACACTGGTAGCATGCCGCGACAGCGTGGACATGAACCGTATGTGCAGTTGACGGACTTTGAGCGAGGGCGTATAGTGGGCATGCGGGAGGCCGGGTGGACGTATCGCCGAATTGCTCAACACGTGGGGCGTGAGGTCTCCACAGTACATCGATGTTGTCGCCAGTGGTCGGCGGAAGGTGCACGTGCCCGTCGACCTGGGACCGGACCGCAGCGACGCACGGATGCACGCCAAGACCGTAGGATCCTACGCAGTGCCGTAGGGGACCGCACCGCCACTTCCCAGCAAATTAGGGACACTGTTGCTCCTGGGGTATCGGCGAGGACCATTCGCAACCGTCTCCATGAAGCTGGGCTACGGTCCCGCACACCGTTAGGCCGTCTTCCGCTCACGCCCCAACATCGTGCAGCCCGCCTCCAGTGGTGTCGCGACAGGCGTGAATGGAGGGACGAATGGAGACGTGTCGTCTTCAGCGATGAGAGTCGCTTCTGTCTTGGTGCCAATGATGGTCGTATGCGTGTTTGGCGCCGTGCAGGTGAGCGCCACAATCAGGACTGCATACGACCGAGGCACACAGGGCCAACACCCGGCATCATGGTGTGGGGAGCGATCTCCTACACTGGCCGTACACCACTGGTGATCGTCGAGGGGACACTGAATAGTGCACGGTACATCCAAACCGTCATCGAACCCATCGTTCTACCATTCCTAGACCGGCAAGGGAACTTGCTGTTCCAACAGGACAATGCACGTCCGCATGTATCCCGCGCCACCCAACGTGCTCTAGAAGGTGTAAGTCAACTACCCTGGCCTGCAAGATCTCCGGATCTGTTCCCCATTGAGCATGTTTGGGACTGGATGAAGCGTCGTCTCACGCGGTCTGCACGTCCAGCACGAAGGCTGGTCCAACTGAGGCGCCAGGTGGAAATGGCATGGCAAGCCGTTCCACAGGACTACATCCAGCATCTCTACGATCGTCTCCATGGGAGAATAGCAGCCTGCATTGCTGCGAAAGGTGGATATACACTGTACTAGTGCCGACATTGTGCATGCTCTGTTGCCTGTGTCTATGTGCCTGTGGTTCTGTCAGTGTGATCATGTGATGTATCTGACCCCAGGAATGTGTCAATAAAGTTTCCCCTTCCTGGGACAATGAATTCACGGTGTTCTTATTTCAATTTCCAGGAGTGTAGTTCAAATGGTGAAAATGGTTCTGAGCACTATGGGACTTAACAGCTAAAGTCATCAGTCCCCTGGAACGTAGAACTACGTAAACCTAACTAACCTAAGGACACCACACACATTCATGCTCGAGGCAGGATTCAAACCTGTGACCGTAGCGGTCGTGCGGTTCCAGACTGTAGCGCCTAGAAACGCTCGGCCACCCCGGCCGGAGAACAACTAGTAAAATAGCTAAAATTGATCGCGCTATCAACTGCGGTGCTTATTACAGTACATCGCTCCATATCACCCGTGTCTTTTACATCCCATCCATCCACGGACATACTATTGATTACAACATAATGATTGACTGACGTCAGTTGTTTGAGATGGGGAAAGCCTTGGTGGGACACTGGATATCTGCTACTTGTCACTGTGGAACATGGGATTAAATGTAGAGCTCATCACCTTCAGACGATTGTTTGTAGGAGTTCCTCGATGCTGCAGACTCGTCATATTTACACACTGAACCTATCTCCATTAATAGCTCGTTTCTTTCTTGAAAACTTTTGTAAACAAGCAATGACAGCAGTTAAAATATTTGTTCGACCCTGCCAGGATTCGAACCTGGAATCTTCTGACCCGTAGTCAGACGCTTTATCCGATATGCTGCGATGTTCTCCACATTTTTTTTCACCAATAAGATAACAATACCTCTTTGTACTCGTATTTCTTCTACCCTGTGCGTGCTGTGAACATCACCTTCCGGCGATAGTCAACACCCGAACAGTTATAATGTACACGAATGAAAAATGAAGAAACAATGCTCTTATAAATGGAACACCGAGACGTGTGCCACCCCATCACTGCGGAAGATGAGGTTACCTGTATCGGTCATCACCTTCGGACAGCTGTTTGGAAACTCTTCACAATCCCGTGAACTCTTCCAGTTTCCATATGTTACGATGTCGTCCACATTTTTGTCAATACGAAACATCGCCTCTGTGTGTGTGTTGTTGGAGCAGCATCGATTACACCATGGAATGTCCAGCTTTCTGTGAGAACCTGGTATCTCCCCCCTCCTTTCTTAATTCATTATGCACGATGTAGTATATTGTGTATGAAATTATATGAAATTTTTCAGAAATGCAGCTGAGAAAGTGCTGAACTTCCAAAATTCGAAAAACATTTGCTGGTCTCGACAACTACTGTTGAGTTAAAGTAATGCTAGAAGACGATGTCCCGTCAGAATTACCCCCTCACATAATATGGAAACATTATGTTCACGACATTTTGTGACCTGCTATAAGGTTTGCCAAACGGTTTATAAAATGATGCCAAAAGGTAGAATACAGATGTATTGAAGTATCTAATACATAAGATATTACAGATAACATAAGAAAAATAACTACTGTGCAAGTCATAATCTACACATATATGAAGACATGGCATTTAGATTTTCAGATCTGTGGAAGATTTTTATCTCAAGACAAATGATACAAAGCCAAAACTACAGTACAACAACACTAAACTATAGAGATAAGGGCAGAGGCGATGTGAATTATTAGAATAACAAATTGCAAATTTACATATATAATGTCACCTCTTCAAAATCACCAAAAGAGAAGAAAAAAATATTCAGAGCCTAAGTGTATGACGAGTGAGCTGACTCGAAAAACTCACAACGACGGGTACATACCAGAAGAATATACTCAATTACAAGTAGGAGTATAGCACAAAATCAATCACCTACATAAACCAGAGTATATGAGGATTTGTTGACACATTGAAGGAGAAAATAATGAAAAAATATTAGGGCCTATGGATACGATGTGGGCACCGACCCATGAATCCAAACCACGCCACATACACACCAGCAGAAATGTTTTGACACAACAAAATGAACGAAGTTCATGATCATATATCAGTAAGTTCAGTCATATCTAAAGAATAATTAGAGGAAGCATCTAGCCCCAGTCAATATTTGCACGGACTCCTTGAGTACACACACACAGTTGCGATGACCAGGGGTACCCAAAACAGACTTAAGCATGAGGTTGCGCATAACTAAAGTTCCAATGCGATACAATAATGCAGTAAATACAGGTAATCAGAGTCATAAATTCACATCAAAAAGATTTTGGAATCACCCCAGCCGCAGAACTCCTGAAGATAGACGTTGACTGTGAATATTTTATCACAGACACAGCCCCTTTATCTGTTCAGAGATGTCACTAAACCCGCCCAAAGATGTAAACAACCATGCATGAGCAGCGCTTATTAGACGGGGGGGGGGGGGGGGGGGGGGATCCAACAGCCGATCAGTTCCAGTCATTCCACCAGGAAGGGGGTACGTGGCTCGTGTTGTCTTTAGTTCAAACATGCCTACCTAGACGGTCAATACCGCCGTTTGATCGCGTCCGCATTGTTACTTTGTGCCAGGAAGGGCTCTCAACAAGGGAAATATCCAGGCATCTCGGAGTGAACCAAAGCGATGTTGTTCGGACATGGAGGAGATACAGAGAGATAGGAACTGTGGATGACATGCCTCGCTCAGGTCTCCCAAGGGATACTATTGCAATGGATGACAACTACCTACGGATCATGGCTCGGAGGAACTCTGACAGCAATGCCACCATGTTGAATAATGCTTTTCGTGCAACCACAGGACGTCGTGTTACGACTCAAACTGTGCGAAATAGGCTCCACGACGAACAAAATCACTCCCGATGTCCATGGCGAGGTCCATCTTTGCAACGATGACACCACGCAGCGCGGAACACATGGGACCAACAACAGGCCGAATGGACCGATCAGGATTGGCATCACGTTCTCTTCACCGATGAACGTAACATATGCCTTCAACCAGACAATCGTCGGCGACGTGTTTGGAGGTAATCCGGTCAGGCTGAACGCCTTGTACACACTGTCCAACGACTGCAGCAAGGTGGAGATTCCCTACTGTTTTGGGGTGGCATTATGTGGGGCCGACTACGTCGCTGGTGGTCATGGTAGGCGCCGTAACAGCTTTACGACACGTGAGTGCCATCCTCAGACCGATAGTGCAACCACATCGGCAGCATGTTATGGAGGCATTCGTCTTCGTGGATGACAATTCGCGCGCCCATCGTGCACATCTTGTGAATGACTTCCTTCAGGATAACGACATCGCTTTACTAGAGTGGCCAGCATGTTCTCCAGACATGTACCCTGTCGAACATGCCTGAGATAGATTGGAAAGTGCTGTTAATGGACGACGTGACCCACGAAACACTCTGAGGGCTCTACGCCGAATTGCCGTTGAGAGGTGGGGCATTCTGGATCAACAGTGCCCTGATGAACTTGTGGATAGTATACTACGACGAATACTGGCATGCATCGGTGCTAAAGGACGTGCTACTGGGTGTTAGAGGTAGTGGTGGCTACAGCAATCTGGACCACCACCTCTGAAGGTCTCACTGTATGGTGGTACAACATGCAATGTGTCGTTTTCATGAGTAATGAAAAGGACGGAAATGATGTTTATGTTGATATCTATTCCAATTTTCTGTACAGGTGCCGTAAGTCTCGGAACTGAGGTGAGCCAAAACTTTTTTTGATGTGTGTACCTTTGAATGATGACACAATCGAGTAGCCTGAGGACCAAAATCATTGTAGGAAATCAGAAATGTATATATCTTGTTATACAATCTATACTCGATTTATGATCACAATCGTACACGTCTTCCACACTATTTGCTAATTGCTCATACAAATTAATATATGTACATAGAAACCTGGAATATTCATTTACAATTGATAAAAAAATATATACTCAGTATGGATTTAAAAAAATATATAGAAATTTATGACTACTCACCTAACAGTGTCTAATTTTATCAGATTCTGATAATTATTTACAATATGGTTCATAGAATGTACTCTCGAACTTTCTAAGTTTTCACATTTCTGTGTTGAACATAACAAGTCATGAGTCACAGAACATCAACCTTCCACAGCATTATTTAAAGTTACGTCATGTACTAGGAAGTTAGTCCCCCTACTTGAAAAAAAAATACATTTATGTGGAATAACACCGTCGATAGCAGTGACTGCTGCTCTAAACAAATACTTCCATGAATTTTTCATATTGTTAATTTCTTCGCTAACAATTTACAAATTTCAGTCACAAGACTGATGTAGTTGACACATGCTTGGGTACATTACCCAGCACCTATGATCTCTTGTAAGTCGACTGGACCAACAAGGATGCAGCCATTGAGGTGTGTGGCAGTGGATATACCCACATCTTTCAGTTTCCTCCTAGATTTCTCATCACATGCTCCAACATGGCTACGAAATCTTTCGCGACGTATTTCTTGAATAAAAATCTCTCGGTGTACATGGCGCGTCAATTCAGGATAAAATGACAAGCTTTCGACCACTACCTCCATGGTCGTCGTCAGGGCTAAAACTGACTGTCGTGAACTAGCGAGGTGGGAACTGACAGAGGTGGGAACGTCGCTAGTTTACGACAGTCAGTTTTAGCCCTGACGACGACCATGGAGGTAGTGGCCGAAAGTTTGGAGTTTTTCCTGAATTGACGCGCCATGTACACCGAGAGATTTTTGTACATGCTCCAACAGATAGGTAACTTACTGTGTAGCTTTCACATCGAATTCTGAAACACTGTTTTATGTACTAAGTACGCTGTTCAATACCTCCTTCACATCACACAGCATATGTTTTGCCCACCAAAATGTTCAAATGTCTCTGAGCACTATGGGACTTAACATCTATGGTCATCAGTCCCCTAGAACTTAGAACTACTTAAACCTAACTAACCTAAGGACATCACACAACACCCAGCCATCACGAGGCAGAGAAAATCCCTGACCCTGCCGGGAATCGAACCCGGGAACCCGGGCGCGGGAAGCGAGAACGCTACCGCACGACCACGAGCTGCGTTTTGCCCATCTATTCAGGGTTTATGTCAGAATGGATTAAAAAGTGTTCACACATATGGTACATAAATAAACAGAGATAAATGCAATGAATAAGTGAACTAGTAAGGTAATATACACATATACACTAAAGATATCTCAAAGTAACATTCACTTGGCAATTAGCAGATTAAAATAAATTATGTACAGAAGCAAGACAAGTTGGACTGCACTGACAGAACATCCAACAAATGCATACAAACGAGGTATGGAGCATATTCCATGATGTACCGAAATAAGAATTATGTGTTAAGCATATATAAGTGTTTGGTTTGCACATACGAAACCTTAAGATACTACTCCTGATATTTACAGTACACATGAATAAAACGAGTCTTCACTCAGTTTACCACAACACTCATGACTTTGCCCAAAAGAGTTCATGAGAATTAAATTTAATTATACTCTGCGGAGTACACTACAATAATAATAATAATAATAATAATAATAATAATAATAATAAACACTAATAGCATTCTAAAATCAGAAATCTATCACTAGTTATTTAATGGCACTGTCCCATTTCAAAATTGTAAAAGGATCTACCAATTTACTCACATGGCATATATGTACCAAATTCTAACGCATATATTTATAAGAAAACAGAATCAAATAGTTGTATGAACCTATAAATATAGTGTATATTTTCTTCCAGACTAGGGGTCAGGCCGTGCGGTTCTAGGCGCTTCAGTCTGGAACCGCGTGACCGCTACAGTCGCAGGTTCGAATCCTGCCTCGGGCATGGATGTGTGTCATGTCCTTAGGTTAGTTAGGTTTAAGTAGATCTAAGTTCTAGGGGACTGATGACCACAGATGATAAGTCCCATAGTGCTCAGAGCCATTTGAACTAGGGGTCAATAAGCATCCATGTTCAGAGGTCTTGTCTTCTATACTTAAAGTTAAAAGTACCTGAGATTTTACCAATTTGCTTTGGTTACCCTCAGCTCCTCTTATCTTTGCACCTACAATGGGCATTTCCATAAAATTCTTATTGCATTTGATCTTGTCTCTAAATTGTTCAGCTATACCATAAATCGGGCTACCTGTGTCAATCAAACAGTTACCTTCCCACTGATCAATCGTAATTTTAATGTAAAGATACCCCAAAATCTGAATCATCCTCTCTGTGGTCAGACACTTCATGCAAAACATCACTTTCAATTTTATCAAATGCTACATCAACACTGTCTTCTCAAGGTTTTATCAGTTTTACAGGTATCGTAACTTTACTCTGATTACTCATGTTGTCAGGTAAAGATTGAACACAATGAATAGATTCCATGGCACAACTAACATAACTTGTAACAGGAGGAACACAAAATATATTACTGTCAAAATTACACATCCTGCTTAGATCTTCTTTCACTTCATTCCACCAATTTGGATACAAATTCTGACTAACCACAGCAAACTTATTCCAGAATAGACCTTCATCTATTTGACCATCAATCTGGTCCCAAACACTTGAAAAAAATTTCACTATAGAACATCACATATATCACTTACCTTACCTGTAGGTGTCAACATTGCTTACAAATAACTGAAATTTCATTATTCTTAAACTCCACAAATACCGGATATTCATCATCATCATATTCCTCCAAAATTACTTCATCGACAACATCACTGACAATAAACGTCTCATTTCCATCAAAGTCACTTACATCATTATTTTCATTTGGAATAAGCCACCAGTCTCAGACTTACCAACCTCAGTTACTTCACAGCCCTCTGCAATCATTACCTGAGTCACATACATCAGTAACACTGTTTTCCGCCCAAGAGAAAAAATCATTAGTACAAACTACATCAAAATTCTCACTACTCCCACATTCTGGTTTGTGATTAGCATTTACATCACTGTAATTAAACATAGTATTCCCAAACTTTTGATCAAAACATAAATGAGAAATCTGATATTCCTTTTATTCAATTTCATCTACATGTGCCATATCATTAACACTGCTATTATTGTCTATTTGCAAGTGCCTTGGGGGTCTTGTGCTTCTTATGTTTCTTCGCCCCAATACTGGTTGTCCATTCATGCGAACTGCTGTTTCCTCAGTAGTTACTTCTAAGACTGTTTCTTCTATTGAAATGTCCATGGTTGTCCCCATTATTCCTATCCTGCTAATGTTCAGGATTTCTCTCTCTATTGACACTTTTATCCTGATAGAAGTTACCATTATCTCTGTTTCTGTGATTACTCCCATTGCTATTTCTATCATTCCGATTATTATGTATATTCTTCTTTCTACGGTCCTATCCAGCCTTTTAGCATATCATAAAAATTGTTCAAGACAATTGTCAGGTCTGCGTACTAAATCCCATTATAATATTTCTGGTAATATACTGTAAAGTTCATCAGCTAAGGTCATTTCGTCAAATGGTTTGTCAACATGTGCTCCTTTTTCTTAAGTTGGTTCTTACAAAACTCTTAAGTTCCGCCCAAATTCCTATAATTTGGAGCATTCGAAAATTCACTTTTGATTCTCCCCTGTTCAGCTTCTGACCAAAATTTATTTAAAAAAATTTCTTCAAACTCTGATATGTTTTCCACTAATTTAAATTTAAATTTACTCATGACAGAGCATCGCCTTCAAGGAATCTTGTTTTTTTTTATTTTTTTTATAGTCATCCATGCCTGACGCAAAGCTATTTCGGCAATGTTGCAGAAAATCCACTGGATGTAAATTATCTGAAGGAAAATTTTTGATGCAAGTATTGGACTACGCAATACTATAGTTTGCACACAGATTTTTGTGAATGCAAATTTCCTCAACTGTAGAAATTTTTTTATCTAAAACAGTTACATTAGTTTGCATATTGTGTTCTACATTTAAATTTTTTACTTTAAACTAGCGATTTTTTTTTTTTTTTTTGCTACAGCCTTCTGTTCAACACTGTTGTCATCAACATTCTTTGATTGTTTTGCTGACTCTGCTACAAACTCATTTCGACTCAGCTACAAATTCGTTTTTCAAAACAATAACTCTGTTTTCTAAAACACCACATTTTTCATTCACACTTTGTAACCTCCCTGAAAACCCATTTTTATAGCAGTGAAACTTGATTATTAAGTTGATCTATCTGATCTTGTACTCAGCCCATTTTGCTGTTGTTTTGAGTTCTTATTTCAGTTAACTGACCATTAACTTCTCTAAATTTGCTATCTCTGTCTGTCTTCATTTCCTCTAGTTTTGCGAAAATTAACTGCAACGTATGAGTTTTTGATGTTTCTTTACTGACTATGATTTCACTCGGGTCAAACATGTCCAAATTGGATCCTGCAGCTTTCATTTCTATCTCACTTTTGCTTTCGTCCCTACTCATTTTGGTAACAAGCACACAAGTCCACAGACAAATTAACTTCACAAATAGTTTGTACTTAGCTTTCCTTCTTTATGTCTCTGGTTGTAGTTGTAAAGTCCTCTTCACTTTCATTCGATCTGGTCCATCATTGTTGGTAGTACGTCGTCACTGTTGGTATGATTTACTTTGTTGGGCAGCCTTCAGTTTTTGCTCCATGGTACCGAAAACTTACTGGTACATAAATTTCAAAAATCAATGAAACAGAGCATTTTCTGCAACAGACAAAACTTCATTATTAGTCAATCAATCACGGATGATGCCCACACTTGTGATCTCCCCCATTCCTTCCTTAATTCCCGATATGGTCCACAATAAGCAAAGTCTTTTCTGAAGATCTGAAAGGAGTAAGATTACAATAAACTTTTTACTTCACTTACCCTTTCTTGTACAGTTGGCTCCAGTTCGTCTTGTCTAGGGGGTCTGTATCTTGAAGATGAAATTCTCACATTTTAGGTCTTCATGGTTGAACTGATCTAAATAATTTTGAAGATTGTTGTTGCAGAATTTTTGTTTTTACGATAGTACACTTTGTCACATTTTAGTATACCATACATTCTTTTGAATTATACATAAACAAATCCGAAATTACATTGTTCGCCAAAAATACAAAAATATGTCCAATCACATCAGAGACATGCTTACTACTCTTCACTCTGCGGTAATAACCATATTACAAAGGGTTTACAGTTTTTCTTGACACGTGAACGTCTATTAGTTTCGATTATTATTCCGTAAATGAATCCAGAAATAAGCATAATAAACATTACTAGATGACATAATACAAATGTTAAGTGTCCCAAATAATTCGTAATTTCAAATGTTTCAAAAAAGATAATTTTAACTGCACATTCAGAGCTAGTACTTATCGATTATAACATTGAAAATAAAGTAATTCCTGTTTCAAAAAGTTTAGCCTGAAATATAATATATTGTGTATAAAATAACATGAGTTTTTTCAGAAAAGCAGCTGAGATAATGTTGACCTGTCCTAAATTCGAAAAATGTTACTGGTATCGACAACTGCTGCTGAGGAAAAGTAGTGCTAGAGGAGAATGTCCCATTACAAGCCAATCAGTACAGGTAGCAAAACTTTACACAGGTTTGTGAAAGCGGCTTTGGTATATGTAATATGCTCGATGTAAACACACAGACCATATTTGTTTCTCGATGTATCGGAAGAGAGAGATGCGATGAAACCCAATAGGACCTTCTATTACAAGGAGTGGTATGACTGGTTAAAGTCTGGACGCAGGTGTAGTTCATAGTTATTTACCCGCTTTGGATGTTACAAAATAACGATGAGGAGTGGTCTCAAACGTAATAAATGACTATTTATGACTAATATTTCATATGACTGAAACGAATGTAATGCTCTTTTGCAATACAATTTGTAATTTGAACACAGCGAAAACTCTTAAACTGCACCGATTTTGCGCAGAAAAGTAATAGAAATCGACTGTATATATTCCCATGGAATCATGACTGGTTTTATTATTATCGTAGTTATTGTATGTTTAAAAATATGTATTACCACAAGCCCTGTGTTATTTCATACTTCATAGCCTCTAATTCCTCCCCCCATGAACCATGGACCTTGGCGTTGGTGGGGAGGCTTGCGTGCCTCAGCGATACAGATAGCCGTATCGTAGGTGCAACCACGACGGAGGGGTATCTGTTGAGAGGCCAGACAAACGTGTGGTTCCTGAAGAGGGGCAGCAGCCTTTTCAGTAGTTGCAAGGGCAACAGTCTGGATGATTGACTGCTCTGGCCTTGTAACAATAACAAAAACGGCCTTGCTGTGCTGGTACTGCGAACGGCTGAAAGCAACGGGAAACTACGGCCGTGATTTTTCCCGAGGGCATGCAGCTTTACTGTAAGATTAAATGATGATGGCGTCCTCTTGGGTAAAATATTCCGGAGGTAAAATAGTCCCCCATTCGGATCTCCGGGCGGGGACTACTCAAGAGGATGTCGTTATCAGGAGAAAGAAAACTGGCGTTCTACGGATCGGAGCGTGGAATGTCAGATCACTTAATCGGGCAGGTAGGTTAGAAAATGTAAAAAGGGAAATGGATAGGTTAAAGTTAGATATAGTGGGAATTAGTGAAGTTCGGTGGCAGGAGGAATAAGACTTCTGGTCAGGTGACTACAGGGTTATAAACACAAAATCAAATAGGGGTAATGCAGGAGTAGGTTTAATAATGAATAGGAAAATAGGAATGCGGGTAAGCTACTACAAACAGCATAGTGAACGCATTATTGTGGCCAAGATAGATACGAAGCCCACACCTACTACAGTAGTACAAGTTTCTATGCCAACTAGCTCTGCAGATGACGAAGAAATGGAAGAAATGTATGATGAGATAAAAGAAATTATTCAGATAGTGAAGGGTGATGAAATTTTAATAGACATTGGTGACTG
Organism: Schistocerca cancellata; assembly: GCF_023864275.1. Taxonomy (NCBI): domain Eukaryota; kingdom Metazoa; phylum Arthropoda; class Insecta; order Orthoptera; family Acrididae; genus Schistocerca; species Schistocerca cancellata. Next base: position 458,625,226 of record NC_064629.1, read on the forward strand.
GAATTCGAGAGTAGGAAAAGGGAGAGAAGGAAACGTAGTGGGTGAATATGGATTGGTGGAGAGAAATGAAAGAGGAAGCCGTCTGGTAACTTAATCATAGCTAACACTTGGTTTAGGAATCATGAAAGAAGGTTGTATACATGGAAGAACCCTGGAGGTACTAAAAGGTATCAGATAGATTATATAATGGTAAGACAGAGATTTAGCAACCAGGTTTTAAACTGTAAGACATTTCCAGGAGCAGACGTGGACTCTGACCACAATCTATTGGTTATGACCTGTAGATTAAAACTGAAGAAACTGCAAAAAGGTGGGAACTTAAGGAGATGGCGCCTGGATAAACTGAAAGAACCAGAGGTTGTACAGAGTTTCAGGGAGAGCATAAGGGAGCAATTGACAGGAATGGGGGAAAGAAATACAGTAGAAGAAGAATGGGTAGCTTTGAGGGATGAAGTAGTGAAGGCAGCAGAGGATCAAGTAGGTAAAAAGACGAGGGCTAGTAGAAATCCTTGGGTAAGAGAAGAAATATTGAATTTGATTGATGAAAGGAGAAAATATAAAAATGCAGTAAATGAAGCAGGCAAAAGGGAATACAAACGTCTCAAAAATGTGATCGACAGAAAGTGCAAAATGGCTAAACCGGGATGGATAGAGGACAAATATAAGGATGTAGAGGCTTATCTCACTAGGGGTAAGACAGATATTGCCTACAGGAAAATTAAATAGACCTATGGAGATAAGAGAACCACTTGTATGAACATCAAGAGCTCAGATGGAAACCCAGTTCTAAGCAAAGAAGGGAAAGCAGAAAGGTGGAAGGAGTATATAGAGGGTCTATCCAAGGCCGATGTACTTGAGGACAATATTATGGAAATGGAAGAGGATGTAGATGAAGCTGAAACGGGAGATACGATACTGCGTGAAGAGTTTGACAGAGCACTGAAAGACCTGAGTCGAAACAAGGCCCCCGGAGTAGACAACATTCCATTGGAACTACTGACGGCCGTGGGAGAGCCAGTCCTGACAAAACTCTACCATCTGGTGAGCAAGATGTATGAAACAGGCGAAATACCCTCAGACTTCAAGAAGAATATAATAACTCCGATCCCAAAGAAAGCAGGTGTTGACAGATGTGAAAATTAACGAACTATCAGTTTAATAAGTCACAGCTGCAAAATACTAACGCGAATTCTTTACAGACGACTGGAAAAGCTAATAGAAGCCGACCTCGGGGAAGATCAGTTTGGATTCCGTAGAAATACTGGAACACGTGAGGCAATACTGACCTTACGACTTATCTTAGAAGAAAGATTAAGAAAAGGCAAACCTACGTTTCTAGCATTTGTAGACTTAGAGAAAGCTTTTGACAATGTTGACTGGAAAACTCTCTTTCAAATTCTGAAGGTGGCAGGGGTAAAATACAGGGAGCGAAAGGCTATTTACAATTTGTACAGAAACCAGATGGCAGTTATAAGAGTCGAGGGACATGAAAGGGAAGCAGTTGTTGGGAAGGGAGTAAGATAGGGTTGTAGCCTCTCCCCGATGTTATTCAATCTGTATATTGAGCAAGCAGAAAGGAAACAAAAGAAAAATTCGGGGTAGGTATTAAAATCCATGGAGAAGAAATAAAAACTTTGAGGTTCGCCGATGACATTGTAATTCTGTCAGAGACGGCAAAGGACTATGAAGTGCAGTTGAATGGAATGGACAGTGTCTTGAAAGGAGGATATAAGATGAACATCAACAAAAGCAAAACGAGAATCATGGAATGTAGTCGAATAAAGTCGGGTGATGCTGAGGGAATTAGATTAGGAAATGAGACACTTAAAGTAGAAAAGGAGTTTTGCTATTTGGGGAGCAAAATAACTGATGATGGTAGAAGTAGAGAGGATATAAAATGTAGACTGGCAATGGCAACGAAAGCATTTCTGAAGAAGAGAAATTTGTTAACATCGAGTATAGATTTAAGTGTCAGGAAGTATTTCCTTAAAGTATTTGTATGGAGTGTAGCCATGTATGGAAGTGAAACATGGACGATAAATAGTTTGGACAAGAAGAGAATAGAAGCTTTCGAAATGTGGTGCTACAGAAGAATGCTGAAGATTAGATGGGTAGATCACATAACTAATGAGGAAGTATTGAATAGGATTGGGGAGAAGAGAAGTTTGTGGCACAACTTGACCAAAAGAAGGGATCGGTTGGTAGGACATGTTCTGAGGCATCAAGGGATCACCAATTTAGTATTGGAGGGCAGCGTGGAGGGTAAAAATCGTAGAGGGAGACCAAGGGATGAATACACTAAGCAGATTCAGAAGGATGTAGGTTGCAGTAGGTACTGGGAGATGAAGAGGCTTGCATAGGATAGAGTAGCGTGGAGAGCTGCATCAAACCAGTCTCAGGACTGAAGACCACAACAACAACAACAACCTCTAATTATGAAGTAGACACCACCTGAATTATAGCTCATTATGGAACCTAGAAATTATAGTGCTTTTTCAGACACGGGAGCAGACTGCGTGAAACAGGCTGTTCTGTGATGATCAAATTGCTCTCGAAACTACAACACAAGAATCTGCTGCTATTGCAAATGATAGTCTGCTGGATGTGGACTTCTACTTCAAATGCCATGGCGGAAACTTGACACACAGGTCTGTAGAGGGGAGTTATGGAGCACGGTATTTGTTGTTAGTATATCTGAGGCTGTATTCTGTAATGCTGTTTCATTTGTCTGAAATGGTTGTAATACCCACGTGCATGACAATTTATTTACAGACGCTGACTTGAACGCCAGGGACACTCTCAAAGATGTACTTTGGGTTTAAATTCTCGCTTTTTCTTTGCTCCGATGAATGTTTAGAAATAACGAGAACATTCTGCAGTGGTCGGTATTTTCCACAGCAATATAGTGGAAGTTTCTTCGATTTTGTACAGGGTAAGCTTGTATAGGAACTGTGAAATAAGTTAATTTATCTGTCATATTTACCACTATAAAGCACTGATCTCTGCAGTTTGGTCATTTTTAATTGGCAGCAGAGCTGTACTTTATTTCATATCGTTGGAAGTTGCAAAATGACGGGTGGTGAGGGGAGAAGAGAGAGATGCAAACTGTATCCTTTAGTCAAACGTAAAGAACTATACCGATTTTGCTCGTGAAACTAAGAGAAAATGGACTGCGCCTATTTTCGTGGAAAACAGACTGTTTCTTATTGTCATCATTATTGTGTACTTTTTGGTTGATATTCGACTATAAAAGGTGTTTTGACGTTATATACATCCTGTTACAGTGACGTGTTTTCCCTCAGGGAATGGCAGGCACTTGTGGGTGGAGCTACTGGAGGCATGGGGCCGTGCTCCATAGGAGGACGCAGCTGCTCCTTAAGACAAACAGCCAGCTGTCAGGATAGCCACCATTTGTCTCACTTTGTTCTGTGGCCCACTGGCGTCGCGGCCTACTGTGTGTCTGTACCTTTTTTCGGCATCAATAATGTTCCACTAGGGGTGCATTGGACTGAAGACTCTGTTCCCAGATTTGGCAGGGGGCTACAGTCTGCATAGGTGGTAGCAGGTGCGTGTTCCACAAGAAGCAGATGTTTGAAAAAGTGATCTAGAGAGTCCTCCAAAATTTAGCGATCTGAGGCGCTTTGTCACGGTCTGGACGGAAGTTAGAATTCTCTCTCTGGCATGGGTCCTTAGCGTAAGTTAGTTTAAGTCAGACTAAATAATGTGTAAGCTTAGGGACCGATGAACCTCAGCAGTTGGGTCCGACAATATCTTACCACAAATTTCCAAATTTTCCAATTTCGTTGTTGTTCCATGCGCGGGAGGGAGGGGGGGTTCCAATCTTTCTGACAAATACATTTAACAGATTGCATGAAATGTCCATTTGTGACTGAGTTCCTCAGACCAGAGACTAACACTTCCACGGGATATACCTCATTGTAGACCATCAGCGACAAGATAGAACAGGCTTAT